>NC_048894.1:102506251-102546426 GCF_011077185.1 Oxyura jamaicensis
CCCCCCCCCCCCCCCCCCCCATACACAATCTTGTCCTAGGAGCCGTGATCAAGTCTGCACCCAAGGCGTGAAGGCAAAGTCGCAAAACTAACGCGAAGTACCTGGGGTCCCTCCTTTGTAATTCAGCCCTTTCAGCCGCCCCAGCCTGCCCTCTTTCCAGCCTGCAGCCCGCAACTCCCAAACTGACGGGGGGGGGAATAATAATTACAATAAAATAAAGTGTGTATAAATAGCTGGAATAAATAAATCAGGTGCTCTACTAGAATAAAAGGTGAGAGAGGTGCCTGTGCCAGGGGCGGTTTGCCCGTGCTGGAGCTCTGCGCACCGGTAGGAGGAGGAGGAGGAGGAGGAGGTGCAGTGTCACGCTGGGGATGGAGCCTGGCAGCAGCCACGCACAACCTTGCATCCCCAGAGCTGCCCGGGGAAGCCGCTCTGGGAAGTGAATACCTGCCTTATTTGGACTTGGTTCGGCTGGGAAAGCGGCAGCACAAACTTTCTGCCTCGTTTCAGCACCGCTGAAGCCTTTTGGGTCTGCAGCGTCCACCAGGTCTGCCAGTTAAATGCTATAACCCGGGACTCAGGACACCTCCTGGAGAAAAAAAAAAAAAAAAAAAAAAAAAGAGGTTCCAAGTGCTGGCGGAGCTGCTGAACTGACATTTTCCACGGACAAAAATATTTTTAATACTTACTGTTTTTAGAACAATGGATCAAACCAAGGGCAATAGCAAGAAATGACCCTTGGCCAATGTCTTTTGATTTATTGCTTTATGAGGAAAGCATTCTCAACCTACTATGATCAAACTAATAATCTGTGTTTGTAATTAATTCCTCATATATATATAATAAAGTGTGGTGTCAACAATAATGAAGTAATGTGAAGACAAAGTCACATCTTAAAAAATAATTGATTTATATCACAGACGATTTTTCTTTTTTTCCTTTTTTTAATATAATTTTAGTTCTTGGATGTGGTTGTAGCCTTTAAATTCAAAAGTGCAAACAAGTATACATATTTTTTATAAATGTAATAGGTAATCTCTATGTGTTTTTTGTCTTGTAGCTTCATTTTCAGGTATGTAATTTCTGATGTGTCGCCCTTCTAACCAGAGAGTGGCAATTAGGCAACATGGCATTTGAGGAGAGGAGAAGTGGTTTAAAGAGGGAAACTAGAAGCAATATTCGTTCTGGATGTTCAGCAGCATCTGAGTGTGTGGTTACAATGCAATAGGATGTATTCAGGCAAGAAAATCCTGAAACATGATTGCATGCAATTGCTTAAGATTGCAATTAAGGCTTCTTCTTTCCTTTGTCCTCCTTCCCCCAATCCCTAATGCATCTTTCACAAATTAATTGAAATAAGACTCTTTGCACTGATCCTTAAAGGGCAAAGTTCAAGGACAATTTGTCTTTTCGCTCACAAAATATCACAAACACCTTTGCTTTATCTTCTTTCAGACTCATTCTGTAATGAAACCAGTACTTGGGAAAATTATCTTTTCATACTTAATTCAAAAGCTGTAACTTCAGTGATGAAAAATGAAGGTTTATTTAAGAATATTTCATTGGTTGGGAAGGGGATAAAATGAAAGAAGATTCTACAGAGGGTAGTGATCTTTATAAATTGTACTCACCACCTTCAAGCTCTTTCTTTGCTCCTCAGAATCAAAATATGAACTAAATAATTTTACCATCATTTTAAATCTTTGGAATAGAAGGATTATTTCTCCTTAATTTTGATTCTGATCCTGATATTCCTAATCAAGAATATCAAGAATTGGAATAGCCAAATATCACCGAATTAAGAAGCTTTCATGTGTAGACTTCTACAGTGTATTTCATGACATTCCTAATAACTTAACAGATCACTCTCAAGGATGTGGTTTAGGTTCCAAAAATCTATATTCTCTCAAGCAAAACCTTTAATTAAACTGTATGTCTGGGAAAATGTTTGAACTTATTTTTACTGTGTTGAAAATAGGATAGATATTTTTGTCTGATTATTTTTTTTCCTAACTGCTTACACATCACATCAAAATAAAATGTATTTTACCCTTTGACTTTCACAGGAGCAAAACAGCCTGGTGACTCCAAGCAAAAAGTATGACTAAGCAGACCAATTTAATTTCATTGCCCTGGCAGAAGAAAAAATAAAGAAGCAATTATTCTTAGTCAGTTTTGGCAATCCACCATTTTTAGTAACACAAGCAAATGTATATTTTTTTTTAATACAATTTGTTCTTGACTGTCATCTTGATCTTGGTGTGTTTTTGCCAGTGAGTCAGTCCATTCCAGTACATTGACTGGAAGATTTTGGCTGTAATCCATACTTGCAATGCTGTTGTATTTCTTTCTAAGATGGTTTGTAGTGTATTTACTCATCCTGAGAGGTACGTATGTACCACTTCCATGGGATAGTCTACCGTTTGTCAAAACAAACATTAGACCTGCATCTTAGGCCCTGTAAAGACAGCTGCAGGTATCAAAGAGCCTGTTGATTCTGGCACCTTTCCTTTGACTTCTCAAAGTGTCATGTATGCCAATGAACAATATGAGTTCTGATCCCATACTGTATAGCAGAACCATAGGCAGATCTAGGACCAGAAAGCATGCTCTCACACACTCTCAAATACTTCTTACACAATGATGGTTTTGGTGGCCACTGCTTAGAGAACATTTTGACCTAAGGCAGAAAACAGAAAACTTTTATAGTTCTCTTCAGTTCCCTGAACCACTGAGAGTCCAATATTAATATTTCTATCTTTACAAAGTATGCATTCAGAAACAAACAAACAACATCTGGTAACTGCTACCTGGATGCTGGTAAATCATTGACTATGTAGTCAGAAATAACTTATATCATGCACTCAGCAACAGCTTGTAGAGTTCCTTTGATATGCTTAGAGGCAAATGCTAACTTTTCATAATGTTTCCTGAAATCCTGAAATCTTATACAGATATCAGGTTTTCATGAGGCAAATAAGAGAGCTTGCAGTTTAAGATCATTTTTAAAGGAAAACATTAATAACCAACATTAGCACATGGCTGTATGAGTACTAATGCAATTATAAATGACTTTTAGATTCGGGCTTCTACTGTCCAGAAATATTATTTACAGGTGGCTATAATTCTGACGTACACTTCTCACCTCTCATATCACCGTCCATCTCTATGGTTATATTAGTTCAGATTCAGATCTAAACCGAAATATTGCTTGTCTGATTTTTAGCCTTCTTTTATTCTAATTTCTATAAATTGCAAAAGGAAAAACAAAAATCCTATTGTAATTTAAAATGCCTGCTGCCTTTAACAAGATACTCAACACAGGAATGTCTCGGCCTTTCTTCGTCCACCCTGTTATGACTTAATTCCATACTTAAACTGAGTTTTTTAGTCAATTACATTGTTGCCTAGGTTCTAGGAGTTTCCCATATTCCAGGAACCTCCCATCAAACCACAGTAACTATGGGGACATACTTAATAAACCCTAAAAGTTCAGCAACCTGCTTTATATAAGAGTTTATGCAGAATACCCTTTAAAGACTTGGCAACCCAACTGAGATAATAATATGAACTAAACTGTAGAAAATAAAAGTAAAGGTGATTCATTTGGTCAAATTATTAAGCCTCCACAGCCATCCATTCCACTTTGGAATTGGTACTTTATCAATTCAGCATTAGCATCATGGATCTACCTGTTTCTCTTGTTTCTCTGTATCTTCTCTTGAGTTTCCACAGTTTTTTGATGACATGGTGGGCCCACATATGCTGGCACATGTGGTGATATATTCTCAAGAATATTCTTCTTCTTCAGAAATAAATCTGATTAATATAAGGGAACGTAACTGTAAAAGTAATAAGTTATTATTACCTAAGGTAATAAATGTGAATGCAGATAAAAATGGAGTTCATATTGTCAGGAAGTGTAATTTTAAGAATGTGTAGATAAAAAACTGGGTTGTTTAATCCTAAGAAGGGTCCAAAATTAAAATAAAAAGATTCTACCAATTAGAGTAACTTACCATTCACATAGTAGTAAGAATAGCACAAGCAGACATCAGTTGGAAAACAAACCAACCAAACAAACAAACAAAGAATTTCATTTCAAAAATCTCACAAGAAGATTGTGGCAGATGTTAAGGAGGCTGTCAGAAGACTGAAAAGAGAAATGAAGAATTTCATTATGGCCACACAGGAATGAGCAATTTGTACAAGCAAGGAAAGGTGGCTTAAAAAACCCTAAGACTAGGATGTAGGTTGTGTGGCCAGGCTCCAGATACTATTCATCATATTATCAGTGGATGTACCAAGCTGACCAGCACTGAGATAGAATATGGTAGGACAAAGCTGGCAGTGTTGTGCTTGAAGCACTCTGCAAGAAGTATGGATTACCAATAAGGAAAAAAAGAATCATCAGGCAAAGAAAGATACTGAGGATAAAAACATGAAAATAGTTTTTGAAACATTAGAATTTATAAAATAGGAGCTAGGACTAAGGGATAAGCAATAAGATACTATGATAAGAAAATTAAAAGAGAGGAAGAATGGTTCGAAGCAGACATTTTTTCTCTTTCATTTGATGAGATCATTCAAATAACATTCAAATGCTAGGAAAGGCACAATCAGGATAGGAGCAACAGAAGAAAACCTAGTTCCTGAGAAGTGTAAACAAAATGCTAACTACTTTTTTATCCTTGAACCTCATGATGTGTCACTCACATTACAGTAATACTGAGTATGTCAAAAAGTAGCTCTCCAACACACCTCTCACAGAGAGACATTTATGACCATCTCTAAAATACTGTTGAACATAATAGCTCAAACTGCAAACAAATACTCCACAAATACATCCACAAACACTTGGGTCTCAGATTAATGCTTCATACCAGCAGGATCCTGCTGGTGGAGGAGAGGCATCACCATTTTTAAAATCAACACTTCTCTCTTTTCTGATGTATGCAGAAAAAAAATAGGTTAGATAAGTTTCTGCTGGGTATTAAGCTCAGTTCTTTAGGGCATTCACACTGTGGCAAAAGTAACATCAGTTTTTCAGAGGAATTGCACTGCAGACTGAGAGCATTTGTCTGATCCTATGAAAAGTTATGGAGGTCCAATTGACTTCAGGGATTTTGGCATGTTGCAGGGGGCTACTACTGTGTAACAGCCTTCTGAAAATCTGCAGCTAAGTTACGTATGAAAAAATCCAATTTATATATATATATATAAGGAAAAAACAACAGTATGGTCATACACAGCAAGATATATCACTTCAAGTTACAGCCTGTATTCTGCATCTTCTATATGAAACTAATGTGAATAACTCCTTCACTGACCTCTAAGCCCATACCAGATTTTTGTGTTCCAGTGTAGCTTGTCAATACAAACTCAAATATTTTCATAAACAAAATCAGAGATTACAGCTGCAGTTTTAGAAAGATTTTCTGAATAATTAGCTAAAACTATGTACATTATTGCATCATGACTGATATTCAAGATCTCATAACCTTCCCTGTGTGAACACATTAGCTAAGTAAACAGATTTTATTTGTATATTTTCCCCCTGACCACAGCAATAATTGGACAAGCTCTATCTCTCTTTCAAAATATAAAAATAAAATGCAACAACACTAACATTTAAAAAATGTACAGTCTAAGCATTATAAGCACTAGAAACACTATAAGCAAGGAGCTTGCTGGTGACCCTACTTTTTCACCTTCAGGCAATCAAACTTTTCATGTCTGAATGTTAAGCTAAATACTAAACTCCTATACCTGAATATTTATGGAGATAGAATTCTAAAATGACATGTAAGCAGTTGTATGGGAAGCAGATAGAAATATTTTCTAAGTGAACTATAGAAAAAAAAAAAAAAAAAAAAAAAAAAAAAGTGACTATCTCCATCATATTGAACTGCTCATTCTAACAATTATTTGTTGTGAGGGCCAAAGAAGACATCATTATATATATCAATTTTCCACCAAGTTAATAAAATCAGCTTCCAATCCCCCACCCCCCACCCCCTTAGGAATGTCAACTGAAACTTTTATGATAAAAATGTTAAAAGCATTACAAATCTCTTAATCCTATCTAAGTTCTACCTGTTCTTGGGATGGATTCTGTGTTCATTAAAACTGGGGGGGGGGGGGAGGTGTCAAAACAAACAAATAACAAAAAACACACTGGATTTGATAAGAGAATAATATGTTTTATGAAACATCTAAGTCCTTGTCAGTTTGAAAATTAACTCAGGGTATGGAGCACAGCATTTTGCTCAAGTCCTAATGAATGTGGTGGAAATCTCTTCTCACTGCTCTGAAGATGCATGTCCCAAGACACTATATACATGATTGTGTTGCAAGAATCAAAATCAAGGTTTATCAGTTCCTATTTCTTCCACTTCTTGTGCCTGTAGGTGTAAGGAGAAAGAAAAAGGGTGAGGGCAGTTGAAAGAACATAACAGTCCTCTGGAATGTGCTTCTTCCCACATTTAGGAGGTTAATGGTGTAGTGCCCTGGCACCAGAATTAAGAACAATTCAATCCCCTTCACACTTTCAGTGTATTTCCTCCACAGTCTGGCCTTTAGAAACATTAGATGCTGGTCACTAGGATGCTGTGTCTGATCACTCAGCAACATTGACCTAAGTGTTACCAGTCCTACATGTCTTGGTTTTTCAACAGAAGCACAGCTTTTGTTCTTCTTTTAGTCACTAAAGTTTGTGTCATATTTCTGTTGTGAACTTTCCAAGACAAGACTTTTTTAGGTCATATATTTCTACAAATCATGGGACAGACAGAACACAAGCACCCTGATCTCCTAGTGGGAACTACCGCTGTACACAAAATATTGAAAATTTACAATACACATCCAGACAATACACACTTAAGCCAACCACTTTAAGTTATCTGATGTCATGGAGTTAGTGTTCATCCATACATATTCATGTTACTTAATGACCATGGCCAGACAACCCAAACAAAATTCAGTAAAACTGGAGGCACTGCAGAATTTCTTCTTGAGCACTATCTTCTTTGTCTAAAATTTTGTACTTACACAAAGCTTTGTTGCTAAACTATGCAATTGAATAACTCTACTTGACTTCTTTTGAATAGCTTTTATTTAATTTACTGTGATTATCTTCAAAATAGTGGAAAGCTGATAAGAATGGTTTCATGTATGAGATGCAATATACATTCTCAGTCCCAAGGCCAACAAAAGAATAGGTACCTTTTCAGCAGCAGATGCCTTCCGGAGGATAATATACCCACCAGTTACTCAGCTGCTTCATCTGTCATTTTTATGAAGGCATGTCATGGTTGGACAGAGCAAAATTGCCTGTGAAAAGCTATGTGAGGAAAAAAAAAAAGGAGACAGAAACGGGTAACAGCCTCTTCCTAAGTGCTGGATAAAATTAGTGTTTGGGGGGAGTGAGGTGATGGGGAAGAGAGAAGAATATACGGGAAAACAAACATAACAAATAACATCAAAGTAGAGCTCCAGCTCTATTAGTAGCTTTTTTAAAAGATAAAAGAAATTAGATAGTAACAGATATGAAACAATCTTAAGCATAAATTCCTTCACTCTTCTTATTAAGCTTGGTTAAAATTTCAGTTGTCAAATGTTCTTTAGTTCAGAGAATGAAAGCAAACAAGGGAAAATTTAACTGTTCTTCAGCATTGTAAGCCCACTGAGCTCTATAATTTTCTGAAGATTTGTTTTCTGACACTTTCACCAGAAAAGGGAGAGAGAAGAGAGGAAAAAAAATGTGTTTCACCAAAAGCATTCTGACCCATAAAAAGACCCAACTGTGTGTGTTGGGAAACATGTCCAAATGCTTCTCTATTTAAGGCTTTTTTCTCTTTCAATAAAATGTCAGTACCTTTGAATAGATATTGTCCTTGGCCAAGACCCCAGTGAAAGGTAACAGATGTTGCTAAGATTGTACCCAGGCTATCCTCTATCCTGTTTCATTTCTGAAAGGGAAAAGAGAGAAAGAGAGAAGAAAACTTGCTTTAAATCACTGGACCATTTTGTACTTCAGCAAATCTGTTTGCACATGCTCGACTGGCCTCGCAGAAAGGGCTCGCCTTTTGCATTCAGCCTGAGGTCAGTCCTAATGCTCTGTTCAGTGGTCCACACTCCTTTCACATGGAGCAGCTGCCTCTGATTGCTAGAACAAATTGAGGTGATTCAGGCCACCAGCAGGGCCATGGTACAAATGCTTTTCACCAGAAAGGGAGGGAAAGCCTTAGAACAGGACCAACTGGGGTTGCCCACAATAAACCGTAGGATTAGATTTGATACACTCAATATTAAGACATGCTCTTGCTGAAAAGTAGGCCATAGTGACATAAACTACAAGACAGTTGGACTGAGAGAAGGGGAGAGAAAATGATGTTCAAACATTTATTAAGTTACACCTTATTATTTAATTGGCAAACATTTAAAACAGTAACACTGACCATTCAGGCTGGGGAACAGCTTGCTGTTTTAACCCTTGATGGAATATTATTGATGTAAGTGTGATTACAGATCAGCTTGTCTCCCTCTGTAATATTGTTAGAAACATTGCCTACAAGTTCTCTAAACTATTCCTGCTGTCAATTTCTAGAGAAGAATAATCATCATTTCCTACCATCTTATCAACCATTTCAGTAGCTGGAAACTGCCAAACAGCTGTTAACCTAAGGGGTCAGGGGAGAATAAAAAAAATACAAATGATGATTTGGTATTTACCTCTTTTTAAATTCCTTCTAATCTACCAAATGAGATAAGAGCATACAGCAGGCATTAGCAGGGAAGGATGAAGGCATAACCCTCCCCCTTTCCCTGGCACAGCCAATCTCCTGCAATGACTTGGTTCAGTCCCAGATATCAGATCACAGTATTTTCCACTGTGCGAAGGATCAGACCAACAGCTCTCTGAGGCTGAAGTCAAACAAAACAAAACAATACAGTACTGCATTAAGCCACAGCACCAAGCACTTACCACTTCAAAAGGATTCATTATTTGATGCCTCTGACAGGAAAGCAAAATCTCTATGTGTATATGGGTAATTCCACCAGATAGTCCCCCTCCCCCACCAAAAAAAAAAAAAAAAAAAAAAAAGTTAATTCATAAAACCATGGATTTAAGATCAGGGCAATTAGCAATTAGAAAATTTACTCTGGGTGTGCATTCAGATGGAATGTCTGGGTCTAACACATGACCTTTGAAGTACACTCATTCATATGGTAGTTTAATATGCTGAAGAAAAAAAAAGAAAAAGATCTTTATATGTGCTCAGTTAACAGGTATAGAAATGAAAGCTAGGGGAAAAGATAGGGAAACCTCCTGTTGACTCAGAAATGTTGAGTTGTAGAAAAAAAAGTGCCAAGTGGTATGCTAGAGTCTCTGCTACTTGACTTAACCAGAAAACAAAACAAACAAAACAGGTTTTAACTCATTGAATAACAGATGAAAAAATGAGATATATCTCAATCTCTCTTTACTATTTCATCCTATTGCTTGTTACACAGATATTAGGAAAAAAAAATCTATATATTGAAATAAGAGTTTTAAAATAAAAGACTAAAATAAGTCTGTATCTTCAAGATAAAAGTTCAGTTATTTTCCTGGTTAAGAACAATAGTAAATACATAGTTGGTATCATTTCCTCATAGAACTTGTTAAACCTTTGTTTTCTTTTAAGGCACAGGAAATAATATGTGCATGAATTTTGAAGAGCTGCATCTGAAAACTCACTTCTATTTGTAATATACAAGACAAAATAAACAGTGGCCAATACCTATTAAATAAGGGATGATTTTCAGCTATGTGAAGTGTGGAATTGTGTGTTTTGGTGACACTGGCAACAAAGACAGCTGAAACATTCCTCTTCTCCCTCCTACCCCTGTGCTACTGCTCACCATCTCCTGTCAGCTGGTGTGACATCATGTGTGTGAGGCTAGATTGTAAAACACATTGCTCGATTATTCAAATTGAATTAGACAATTTTTTTAAAAAAGTGATCTTTCCTATTTGTTTTCTTCTTCCAGTATCAACTTTTAAGCAGAAGTCTGTATCAGCACAATTGGCTGGAACAAATAACAGGGCTGAGAGAGCAAGAGCAAGCAATAAGTAAATCTTCACTGTAAATTTCCTTCAGAAACCACATAACCTGGGGAGCCTCACCATAAAGAGTCTTTGGGCGCATCTGCTGGTATATTATCTTCTTTTTATCTCATTCTATTAGTGGGTTATATGTTCTTCTTGTTGGTCTTTTTCCAAACTTTTGCAGTCATATTTTCCTCAAGTATAGACATTGAATGCGAAAGAGGAAGAAATTGAATCTTACTAAGTTCTTCAATGGTAAATTCTGGAGATAGAAACGGGGACTTCTGGGATTAATCTGACTGAAAAGATCAGTCACTTGCATGCTTCTGCCTACACTTGCCAGATTTGTACAGCATGTAAGCAGCAATGTATGACTGTCAGTGTCAAATACTGCTGAGGAGACAGGCAGGAAGGGTATGGGTATTTGCCAGTTGTCGGTCCAAGGTGATATGCACTTTAATGAGATAGTCACGGGGGAAAGGGACTTGATTAATGCTTTGAAGGAAACAAGTTCTCATCTGGGATTCTACTGGCAAACAAAAAAAAACATGCCACAATTGAGTGTGCAAAAGCTTGTGCCAGCCCCTTCTGGGTAGCAAATCATATTGAAAATAATAATAATAACATCAGTTCAAATGTTGGTTCAAATGATGGTTCAGACATTAATATTCAGGTGTACAAAGTTATTTGATGATATCTAAATTATTTGGTGGTATCTGGTCTTACATAAATGGGCCTTAGCAGACCGTAGGCTGAAACCCACATACTCGAACACTTAAAATTTAAGCAGAGAAGCTACTAGAGAAAAGAATCTTTAAACCCCCACTGTTACAGAGAATTAATGGATGGCTATTGTTATGACATATTTTAGCAGATGTGTTATCCATATCACATGTATTATATTCCAGGCAATTTCAGTACTGATAGGAACAGGAAAGACCACTGTGGAACTAAATCTGATCTTCTGAATGTCTATGGTTTTAATTGGTATCACTCACTTAGGGTTCATAAGAAGAATCTCTGATGAGTACAATGGAAAAACAAACAAACAAACAAAAAAAAAAACACTACAAAGCTTATTATTACAGAGAGTTTTACATTATTAAAGGGCTATTACTTCTTGGGATACTTAGCAAAATACATAGAGAAGCAGACAACATAACTGATTTAGAATTTCAAGAGTCTTTTGACAAATTCCTTCTTTTGAGGATATTAAGTGATGAGAGGAGATGATGCACAGTCATGTTATGGATTAAAAACTAATTAGGAGACAGAAAACAGAGTAAGAATGTATTCCTGCTCACAACCTAGAAGTGAGGTTCTTTCCACAGCAGTGCCAAAGCTAGTCTTATCTGCACCAAACCACATTCATTATTCTCTACTATCCTTAAAAATTAAAGGAAGAACAAATCAAAACAATTTCAAATCTTTCCTTTTTATTTTTATTTTTTATGTTATTTTTTGTATTACACTAGGACTGGGTGTACCATAGAGATGTGCTACTCTGAAGGATACAATGTTTTATAGTTTTGTTCTTGACTAACTGGAAGAAAGAATTCATAGGAAAACATCCACATGGTCTCTCTTTTTCTACCTGAAACAAGCTGATGGAAACCAAAAGGGAGTATTCAGCCCTGAAGTTGCTTCATTCTCTATAGAGGCCATAGTTTTTGTTGTCTGTAGTTAGCATACACGTTGATCACCTGGTTAATTTAGTGCTTATGCACTACATTTAGTTGGTTGGCAATCTCAGGGCAATCCAGGACCTTCAAGAAGACTGGACAGTAGTTCAGAGCTTTAGGCCACAATGGATCCATGGGAACCCTTCAGGTCAAACTGTGCTCATTCTATCCATTCATGGACATTCATAGGTCTCCCTTCAGTTATGATCACTCAGTAACGACAATCTCTGGCATCCATTTGCATATGGCCATGCTGAAAGGACAGGTGATACTCATAACACTATGGTGACTATAGAGCATAGCCCTATGAGAACTCATTATCTCAGTTTAGTTCACAAGTCTTACTCTGTCAGGCCCTTGAGGCTACCAACTGCAGTAATTATTTTTCTGTTGAAATTAGGAGCCTATGGGAAGTAACTTCTCTACAAAGTAAAAAGTCTTCTATTACAAAAAGCCATCTACTCTCCTCTCTTGTTTTAATTGAATAGAGGCTCATAGGAGGTACAATGAATATGGACTGCAACACCAATAAATTAAAAATGTAATTCGGGTTTTAGTATAAACTCCAGTCATATTTTCATGGTAAAGGAGCTTCTCTTTCCCACTTGTGCACTCTTGTGCTTCACTCTTTCCCACTTTTACTCTCTGGACAGTAAGATTTATCAACAAAATAAACTGAACCAAACACAAACTGAATGATTATGAAGGTTTTTGATCTTGGCTTAGTTTTAAACCCAGAATAAGGAAAAGATTATAAATGAGAGGATTAGCATATACAGAAATTTATACTGCACTTTCATCTCCAGGCAGTACAATAATACCTCAGAGAAATAAAATCAGAACATGGATCCAAATTAGTTGACTGAAAATTATATGATGGAGGTAAAGATGCTTTTAGGGAATGAAAATCAGATAAGAGTTGGAGTTTGTGCACACCATTATTCCTTGAGTATTCCTCGTGATGATTATGAGAGCTATGGTAGCCCATTCGTTCAGTCTGTGTACGAATGCCAAAAACTTTTTTTATTATTTTTTTTTTCTTCCCAAAGGAAATAACACGGATTAGATTTTTGTATATTGAAACATATTGAAATACTTTGTGCTTGGGGTTGCAATTAATCATTGTTTACAACCAAAAAAAAAAAAAAAAAAAAATCCAAACTCAGGGCTGGCTACATGATATGGAGTGACTGGGGAAAGGGCTCCAGGTCTTTAAAGAATCCAATCTTGTGGTGATTTCACATTGTTCTCTAGATAAACTCCACCAGCACTGCCCCACTGCAAAGCAACCACAGAAGAAAACACAATGAAAAAGGGTTCAAGACTTGAAAAACCACTTACCGTCGCAGGCAAATCAGACAGAGTAGGGAGATTAATATAATTTATTGCCTATCATTAGCAGATTAGAGCAGTGACAAACTAAAAGCAAACTGAAAATGCCTTCCTCATCCTCCCTTCCCCCCTCCCTCCCCCCCATCATCTTATCCCCCCTCTTCGACACCCTTCCCTTGAGTCCCTTGAGTGGTGCAGGGGAATGGGGACTTTGGTCAGTCCATAAGACATTTTCTACGCCATTCCTTCATGTTAAAAACCTTCCCCAGCTCCATCGTGGGGTCTCTCCCATAGGATGCTGTTCTTCCTGAAATTATCAGGACAGGTTTTGAAATAACAGGTTTCCCACAAACTGCAGCTCTTCATGAAGCTACAGGCCCATACCATAGGGTGCAGTTCTTCAGGGGAGGACTGTGCCAGCAGGGGTCCCACATGGGCGGCAGCTCCCCCCAGACTCTCTGCTCCTGTGTGTGCTCCTCTCCAAAGGCTGCAGCTGTGGCCCAGAGCCTGCTCCTGTGGGGGCCCTCCATGGGCCACAGCCTCCGCCAGACCACATCCACCTGCTCCACTGGGGGCTCCTCCACAGTCTGCAGCATGGGGATCTGCTCCATGTGGGACCCATGGGCTGCAGGGGGACAGCCTGCTCCACCTGGGGCCTCTCCACAGGCCACAGGGAAACTTGTGCTCTGGTGCCTGGAGCACCTCCTGCCCTCCTGCACTGACTGCAGAGCTGGTTCTCTTCTGTGACAGAGGCACAACCTGTGTCACTAATTGGCTTGCCTCTGGACAGTGGCTGGGACTGTCTCATAACTAATTTGAGGCAGTTTCTGGAACCTTCTCACAGAAGCCACCTCTGCAGCCTCCCCTCTAATGAAACCTTGCCACATGAGCCCAATGCAGATCTGAATGACTATTGCAAATCCTACATAAGAACTGAATAATGCAGTCACAGAACTAGTTGTAACTTTGCAGGAACATGTCTAAGTATATGTTGTGTCACCTTTTTACCTTACTAGAACCGATCCAATCATGAGCTCTTTCACTCAACTTTTGTCCAGGAAGGAATGCTCTGTCAAAGAAGTTATAATGTGTGAATGGGGAATAGCCAGAGGAATTGTGCATTATATCTCCTCCTATGTACAGTGCTTCCTCAAAGCACTTTATAAACATGAACTACTTGTTCCAAAGAGTTTATATTAACACCAGTTTTCCTATATGAATCACCCTTAACTCTTTTACCTTAGAAAAAGTAACAGACAAGAAAAATCAATGCTAAAAATTCCTTATAACACAGAATTTAATGTCATCAGCTTTCTTTTTGAAATAGAAACACTTTACGTTTAAATTTAAATGTACTTGGCAGTTGAAATGATACTTTCACCATTTCTAAAACCTGACACTCATTTTTTACTATTATCCTTCTTATTCTTTTTCATTTATCCTATTTTGAAATTTGCCTATTCCATATTTATATAAGTATATCTATACATCTATGTGTGTATATATATATCTATAGGTCCTTCACTATTTATTTAGATACAACTCTCACTGAAGACAAGGAAAATTGTACTAGGCATAAAGTGAAGATTTAGGATACAGATGTCTCTCCAAGATAAAGTGTTCCATAAAGTAATATTCCCTGACTCTTTCAGGCTACTTAAGCCTGAAGAAATGCCACTGGGTAGCATATCATGAAGAAGAAGAACAAGCTCCCTTCCAGACCAGAGGCTTTCATTAATATTTTCATTTTCATGCAGTATGTTGCATACATTTTCTGTACTTTGGATGCTATTTAAGTTAAGAATAAATAAGGGGGTGGGGAGGGAACACAACCTGTGGTGTAATTTGAGACTAAGCCATACTGATAACACATACTTCATAAAATATTTGGGGTGCAATTTTAGACTACTTTTGATACGTCCAGTTCAGAATAAACACTGCTCTCAGTTTGGCTAGACTTCAAGTATAACTGTGATGCTTTTCCATTAAGAGACAGTTATAAAGGTGTTTTAACTACCTACCTGACTTGGAAACCTCCAATCCATGTTACGCTCTTACTTAGAACGTTAAAATGTACTTGAATATTGTTTAAACTCAGAGATTTAAATAGATAATTTCCACTTTCATAGACAGTTCCCACAAATAGCTACAGTATAGTATACAGTGGTATAATGAGGTATATAATGTTATTTAATGTATCAGGTACTCTGATGTAACACAATATGTTTGATAAAGTTTTTGTATTTGTAGGATACCTAGGGGATATACATGTTATCTCACTTTACAATCAGAAACAGTATGAACACTCACACAATTTCTTCAGAAGAACTCTGCTATAGATTTACACCCAAAATTATTTGGTCCAGTTAGACCAAGTACTTGTTCCAAACAGACTTTTATTTTTATTTTATTTTATTTATTTCCTAAAAACAGCTGGAGTCCTTTGGTACAGAACTTAAGTGAAGAGTAAGTACATCATAAGGTAGCAGGAGAAACTTATCAAAAACAGACAGGAGTAAGCCATTGTTTAGACTTTAGAATAGATACTTATTAGCATCCTTTTATGTGGACAGAGATTAAATTTATTTGCATGAATCAGAGTCAGATTTTTTTTTGTTTGTTTGATTGTTTGTTTGTTTGTTTTTTAATTCAGTGCTTATTTTCCATTGGTAGAAAAATCATCTTGAAGAACCTAAACAGTACTTTTTCTAGTATAAGATATTTTACATTCAGTAAATACAACAATGTTAACACAGAAAAGTTCCCAAATAGCACACAAACTAACTTTCTTCTTCAGAAGTATCATGAATACATAGGGTCACTTTGTTCCAGGCCTGATCTCTAATTACTCCTTCCTACAAGACCTTTCAAAAGAAAATGCGTTTTAAAAGAACATTTCTTCTCAAATGAAAAGAAGAACCAGCCTACAAAACTGGTGTCTAGTGAGGTTACTACTTTCCTAGAGACATGAAGGAACTGAACTGGATATCAAATACGCTCCATACTTTTGAAAATTATAGTCATTAGACATTGAAATCTATAAAAAGCAATTCAAAGCACTCATCTATTTTCCTATAATGTGAAATGAAGAAATCATGAATAAAAATTAAAAGCAATGAATTTCTGAAATAAAAAGAATATCTTAAAGTAGAATACTAATAGTCAACCAAATAGTCAACAGAAATCTGTTTTTACAAGAAGAAAAACATAAAGAGAAAAAAAAATCTGAGGGTATGTTTCCTTATTTATTATATATAATTTTCTATATTGATTAAGAAATAATCAGTGTAAAACAGCAAGATGATATACCTCACAGCCTTATCCTATGGGAAAAAAATAAAAATAATAATAATAATAAAAAAGCATGCTGTCCTGGTTTCAATTAGGACAGAGTTATTTTTCCTCCTAGTACCTGGTAGGGTGCTATGTTTTGGATTAGGATGAGAAGAGTGCTGATAACATGCTGATATTTTAACTGTTGCAGAGCAATGCTTACACTAAGCCAAGGACTTTCAGTTCCTCGCTCTGTCCTGCCAGAGGGCAGGCTGGGGGTGCAGCAAGAGCTGGGAGGGGACAGACCCAGGACAGCTGACCCGAACTGGCCAAAGGGGTATTCCATACCATCTGACGTCATGCTAAACAATATATAGGGGTGGCTAGCCGGGGTGGGGGGCCGGCTGCTTGGGGATAAGCTGGGCATCGGTCAGGGAGTGGTGAGCAATTGCATTGTGCATCACTTGTTTTGTACACACTATTATTATTATTACTATTATTATTATTATTATTTTAATAAACTGTCTTTATCTCAGCTCACAGGCTTCACTTTCCCATTTCTCTCCCCCATCCCAGAGAGGGAGGGGGGAGGGTAAGTGAATGGCTGTGTGTTGTTTAGCTGCCGGCCGGGTTAAACCACAACACATGCGCCTGAAATCGAAGTCAACGATGATCATTATGGAAGCTAATTTTAAGTATGTGGTAAACTAGGCTGATTTGCTAAATGTAAACCTCTGTCCCTAGCAAAGCCATCCATGCTCAGATGAGCAAGCTGACAAGAATCCCAATACTTGTGTGTGAAGGTGTCAATTCTTCACACTTTGATCATTCTACCTTTAGTTCTCAAAGTCTGTTCTGTGTATCTGGGAGATATATTGATGGATGTTGCTATCAAATCCTAAAAAGTAAATATACTCTGAAAATAAGAACTTCAAGAATATGACAAATTCAATTTGTTGTTTGGTTCATCTAATACTGAGTGGTAGTTCTGAGACATAATAAGGAACTAAAATGTAAATTCACATTTCAAGTCAATTTGCTTGGTTTTGAGGAAAAAAAAATGCATGAAATTGATCTGCTGGGACATTATAAGTCAAATCAATAAAACCATACTATTTAGAATGACTGTACATGCTGAATCAGCACAAGCTCTATTAAGATGAGTGTTAAAATATTAAATTGAAATACATTTTATACAGTAAAGTGGATTCTGTATTCTGTATATATAGTTTCTCAAAAGGTTTTGAACTGTATGTAAGCTGTATGTAGAAACAACTCTACAAATAAGCAAGTTCTTAAAAACCATGCTATTTTTAATTGTAAGGCATATTAACTTAGATATTGAATGTTTTATTTTTAGTTATATTTTGGCACATAAGCCTCTTCCTTATCTGAAGAGATTCTCTGCTTTACTCTGAATGGTTCTCCTTACAACTGACGAACAATCTCTCAGAACACAAAATATGCTGCTGGGCACAGATCCCAGGTAAGGAAACACAGCAATTGAAAGATCCAATGACTGATAGAACTTGTGACGCAAGCCATTTACAGGGTCAGTTGTGTGTGGCACAACAGCTAAGATTGATACGAAGAAAATGTATTCTCCACTCAGCTTGCATTTCTTGAGCCCGCACATCAGGATTGCAGCTCTATAAATGTATTGAATCACTTCTTGAGAAAGAATTGCAAAAACTGCACTTAACCTGGCCTTGCAGTTCTTTGGAGATTGCTCAGGAACTGATTTTTTCCTCCACTTTTGGTTTGACCTCTAGTTTTGTGTTGATTTGGGGGCATTTTACTGACAATCTCACTGTGACTCTTTTTGCAACACCATGTGCTGTATCTGAACCTGATGGAGAGACTGCACAAGTTATAGCTCTAGGGATGATATCCTTGCTCTGTTTCAGTTCAGTGATCTGCTTTGAAATGGATGTAAATCTCTTGCCATACTTTCTTGGATGTCTTAATCAGGATCATCCTTGCTTATGGGAACAAAAATTTTACAAGTATTATCTTAGGAAGAGTACTCTTTGCCTCTGTATCACCAAAGAAGATTCAATTGAAACAAGTGAAATTACAGCCTTGGGTACAACACAAGGAAAGCCTTTGCCAGTACTTATTTCATAGTTTCATTTCAATAGTTACTTTTGCAATTTGTGATGTTCTTGTGACTTGTGATGTCTTTTGGGAGTCCTTTTGGACGTCTTTTGGGTTTGGGAGTCCACTAGGCCTCTTTCTTTTGGAAAGTTTCTTCAAAGAAAAAATAGTAGAAATCATATCTAAAGAAGCCTGAGTGCTTTTCTCCATATCCAGTTTTACAGGGTGGGTCTAACGGTGAGATGTTGATACAGAGTTGTTGGTTTCCTGAGAAAGTATTTCCAATTTTAAATGTCAGTTATCAAAAGCTTGTATTTTAGTAACTTAGCTTAAAATAAAACACGTACTTGAGGATTTCTTGTTTTCCAGCTGTCAGATAGATTGTCTTAAAAATATTTTCCATTCGATATGTGATTAACTCCAGAAATTTCCTTTTAGTGACTCTTTAAGTCAAATAAATAGTGAAAGAATTACTGGATTTTTCTTCACAAATGTTTCTTGCAAAATATAGTATGCACTTAACAGAGGGGACCTTCTTTAACAGCAATCACCAATCACAATGCTTGAAATCTGTACTGCTTAAAAACAGACAACAGAACAAACAAAAACAGATATTCATTTTGAATATTAGCATTTTTTTTCATTCAGTGATTACTGCCACATAAGATTTTCTAGAATTCAATTAGTTGTTCATGAATTACACAACTTCCACAACAGCAGCTACCTGCTTGGCTTAGATAGAATCATGTGAACTATTTTGCCTCTGAGAATTGCTTTTCACAAGGTTGTTCTGAGCTGCAGATTCTTTTATAGCCTTCAGAAAATAAAAAGACACTTTTCACTTGTGTGAAACTTTCCACCTGAGGCTCAAAAAGCTCTTCCTAACCCTTCTATTACATTTCACAATCTTTGTGGTACAGGCTAGTACCATTATGATTGTACAGATGGGGAAAAGTAGAAAGGAAAACTCAGACAATTTACATCATCAGTCCTTAGCAGAAATAGAGCCCGAAGAGTAGACTAGATTATTAGTATGTGTGTAAAATAATACAAGCAGATTTCCATGTAGAAAGTAACTGAAAATAAAGTGTTTTTTTCTTTGTTTGTTTTGTTTGGTTTTCCCCGCAATTTGTCTTGAATGCTCAGGCATACCTTTGAGTATACAACCCCCCCCCCCCCCCCCCCCCCCCCCCCCCCCCCCCAAAAAAAAAAAAAAAAAAAAAAACAGCCACCACCACCAAAAATACCTGTCTGATACATGGACTATACATGAACCCTGCGCTGCAAATAGTGTTGGAAAAAATTTTTCTCTCTCTTCCCAGATATGGACACAACAGCCAGGGCAGAGTAATGGGGGGGTGAGGGGGGCAGTGGACATCTGCTGGGAGGTCAGCCTACTCACTTTAGATCCAAGAAGTGGCCAATTAATGTACTGATCACTTAGTTTCTCTATCTTGTCAATCAACAGCATTCCTAACATATTGTGTTTCTCTACTGAAGCTTCAGGATGGCCTCTGTGTTGCACTGAGCATGTGGTGGTCAATTTTTTTCTTAAAAATAGACATCTCAAGTTGCATTTTCACTTGTGATCAAGGTCATCAGAGCACGATGAAGCACAGCAGATCAGTCAGAGCAGGTTAATGCATGTGGCATAATCTGGATAATTCATCTATTTGACTGGTTTTAGATATAAATTTGGACATAATTTTGAAATTTGTGTGTCTTGAAATGATGAATTAAGAGATTGTGAAAAAAATCTTTTTTTTTTTTTTTTTGTCTCAGAAAATAAAAATATAGCAGTGAAAGGTACTCCAATGGAGGAAATTTTTGACTATTTTGGATTTCAAACCTGTTGACATCTATTCTGAAAAACTGCAGTGAAGTCAATAACTTTATTCTGTTTTTATACAGACTCTTGAGTCTAACAATATTGAATTTCAGTGGTGCCACCCCAAACAAAAGAAATTTGAAGATTTTTGACAGTATTCTGTAAGAGAAAAATATTACAATGTATTTTTTCTTACTACAGAAAAGATTAATTCATATGCAATATACCAGCACACTATATTTTACATTCCAACTCAGAAATATACACATGTACTCACTCTCACAAGAGTATACAGTAGCTACAGTCAGATTTATGTCTCTGTGGAGCATTTTGAAAGAGTGTGATCCAGAAACTAAGCTGAACATTAAGCCTGAAGGAGCTGTTAAGCAACAAGGCTTTGCTGATTAAAACATGAACTTTATTTTAGTTTATTTAATTCATTTTGCATTTGGCTGTTTTATGTTAATTAACTTGTATGCAATTTTTATTAAATTTACTTTAGGCCTTAAACGAATATTTCAAGCTGCTATTAACAATAGTTTACTGAATATCAAATCAAGGTTGAATGTATTGCAACATTTAATTTCCAACACAATTATGAAAAAGGAGCTACAAAGCAGAGTTTTTCAATGGTCTAAGCCAAGGTTGGTAAGTTAGGAGATATAAATCTAAATGGAAATCTTCACTGCACTCACTGTGTAGATTGGAAAGGTCTTAGCTATTTTAGACTGGGATCATGACTAATTTTTTGAATATGAGCAACCTACAGACTACTAATGTTTGGAAGAAGATATCTTGGAAAGCCTAGTATGCTCAAGCCAACACTGGGCCCCAAAACTGAATAAATTTGAAAGACAGCTTTTTACTGTACAAGTGATAGAAGAGAAAGTTACCTAGAGTAACTTCCAGTATCTTCATGTTTCAGTTTCTTTATGTTTCAGTATCTTCATTTATAGGATCATAGTTACCTACATGTGTGAAGTACTTCAGAGTTTATAATGCTTTACAAAGCAGATTCAGCCCTGGTATAAGTAGATACAGTTTGACTGGCAGTTGTACTACAACAGTGTGTAATCTTTTAAGTAATAAGCATTATCAGTAATGACATTTATTAAGAAGCACATTAGCTTAGCTTTGCAGTGCAAGACTGAATTTTTTGGAGTGGGAAGATGATCTTGTCATTACAGTACAGAAGTTGTGAGTTCTATAACCAATATCACATGCATAATATAATAATATACTTTATTATACACTTTCTTAGAGAGCCTAGGGTAGCGTCTCTAAATTTGAGTCATTGCCCTTCTTGTAAAACTATGTATACTATTGGTATTATATATATATATATATTATTACGGTCACAGCATGACAATTAAAAGGCTATCCTTTTGAAATACTCCTTGCAGTCAAAGCTCTGTGGATAAGTTCATTGTTATCTTTGACTGTGTTTGCTTTTCTTCATTTTAGTTTCTAGTATTTTGAAAAATGCAAAGCTGGCAGCAGTGAAAAATGAATTTCATTTATCCACAGCCGAGGACCATTAAGAAAAGTGATGTGCATTAGACCATTTGACATCTGGAAACTTCTGCAAAGTAGCTCAGCTCTCCAGTGTCTCCTCTTTTAAAGTCACTAACAGATAGCAACACCTGTTCTAATGATTTTTGCTGATTGTTATGCCTCAGTAGCAGGGAACAGACTAAAATCAGCAGCTCATTTTGAAGGCCAAACACTGCAAGTAGAAATATGTCCATGTGGTCAGTTCCTCTAAAAAGAGTTAGGTGAAATAGTCTTCTCTAGGAGCAGAAGGACTGGCAATGATGGCAAATGGTTACTTTAGTCATAGGAAGTAGATCTAATCAAGAAGTCTGTTAAAAAAGAACTAGTTTTGAAAAAATGGTGCCATGGATTTAAATGGCTGAGGAAATATAATGGCTTTTATCACCTTGCATTAGTATTTTTGCTGAAAATAAGATACAGAGGTGTTTTCTCCCTCTAGAAAATGTTACTGTGTTGTATAGGTTTTCCTGTCCACTGACCCTACCTATCACATATGTGAAAATAGTTACAGAGTTCATAAATATGGAGACCTAGACTTAGAGGTGGGTGTAGCCAGGAAGAAGTAGAAAGATAACGAGGAAAAAATATGTGTATATATATACATATGTGTGTGTATGCATTTTTAAGACCTTCTCTGAAGAGAAAAAACAATACTCTAATTCAGTGCTTGGACAACTGCATGTGGATTAATTCCTTTGACTAATTTAGAAAACAGAAATTGCATTAGAAACACAACGGGGATTCTTTTGTTTATTTATTTTCTGATAACACTTCAGGGATGAGTCTGGGAGATATTAAAAATGTCAAAATTACCTCTTCCCTTCTTCCCCATGACTCCTTTCATAAGAACTTGCTGAATTTAGGCCAGTAATTCTCCTTCACATTGAAAAATACCATAAGAAAAGCAGTTCTTCAGAAATAAGTCTTTTCAAGAACCTGATGCAGAATAGTCATATTAGTGCTGAAAACAGACTGCAGATCTGAGTATGGGTAAGATGATCTACCAGAAATTAAGGTCATAAACGGGGAGATTTTTTGCTCAGCTACTGTCTTCACTCCTATGTTTCTGATACATTGGCTGAACTCAGATGACGAATAACGTGAAGCTCATGCTCTTATTATTTTTGCTAACAGAGGAGAAAATGCTGATTTGCACTAAAATCATGTTAATCATTAAAAACATGTACATTTTCTTTTAGGATCTCAAGCTATTACATTGAGAAATAGGACAAATGTAATCTGTTAAAATAAAAATAATTCAATAAAAATAATGATAAAGTTAAATTTCTACTTAATATAATGGTCTGCTCAGGCTTTTCTTTGTAGACTATGCTGCACAAAGGCAAAAGCATGTACTTTAGATGCTTACAGTCTCTGGAAGAAATGTCCTTAGCCATTTTTCAGTGGGTTTTTAAGTGCTTATTTTATGTGTAAGTGTAAATCCCCTCTGGAAAAAGCACTGAGAATGATGGAAGATTATAGGGTGTGATTTACTCACATTCATATCCTGAGAGACAAAGTGCCTTGAAATACTCCAGTGTGGGATGTAATCTGTTTTAATTGTGGAAGTAATAAAAATAATGAAGAATTATTTCATATGTAGAAAATGTATTTTCACATATCTGAGAATCTCTTGGCCACCCTAAAGAGTCGTGCTTCTGATTCCTCTGTTGTGTTGTTTTTGACAAATCATCAGATGCGTTTTTTTCTTTTTTTTTAATGATATACACTTTTGCCCCACCCAGTGGCCATTACCTAAATTGCCAGGTCTGCTTATTTTGAGTTTCCCCCCCGTTTGCCCCATTCTGCAGTGTGGATCTGCCACTGAAAACTGAATAAAAGCAGCAGCTGTCCCCTGTTGCTACCACGAGTATATTAGGCTATCATTATCTGCAATGACACTACCATCTGTAATGTGCTCTGGGGCAAACACAGGCACTGCCAGTAGCTTTAGCACCACCGGCAGATGCTTCATCATGCAAGAAGATGCATGAAGATGAAATATGCTATATGTGCATCCAAGTACTTGAGAAGAGACAGAGAGGAGAGGAGAGAAGAAGAGGGCAGCTGGAAAATAAATACTGTTCATGTGTCTCATCAACAAGGATGGAAACAAGGAAGCACAGTCTAGGTCAGATGCATTCCTCAGTCCAAAGGAGACTCATTTTCTTTCACAAGGAAATCTGAGAGTCTATAACTTTTTATGAATTTTTATATCTTCCTTTTTTTTTTTTCTTTCTTTTTTTTTTTTCTTTTTTTTTTACCAGTACCTCACAAAAATTGGTTCCAAATTAAAGTAATAAACAGAATTTGTTTTTCTCAAAATTCCTGCCTTCACTCATTTGGAATAGAAAATGAAACACGTGCACACAAAAGATGGGAAATAGAGAAATAGAGAAAAGATTTTTATTTATTTTTTCCTTATAATGATTTTGTTCTCTGTAGATCAGATGACTTTTATATTGAAATTTATTTTCCTTTCCTTTAACCAATTTCTCTGTTATTAAGATCTCAAGGAAACAGAACTCTCTTCCTGGACCTCATTGTCACATGTGAAGGTGCAAATGCAAAATAAACATATATAAATCTTTTCAGGAAGCAAAGACATTCTGGCCAATATTTTATTTATTCATTTATTTATTTTTGATCTCCTGATTTCTTGACCTGCAGGACCTACATGCAAAGAATGCGGTTCTGTTCTTGTTATAAAGTAGATGTCTACAGAATATGTTCATTATGTTATAAGTCTACTATAACACTAGCTACGCACTTCAGCCAAAACCAGGGCTTCAGTATCATATATTCTGTATTCAAAAAACAAAGAGAGAACTATTAATAAAATGTCTCTGCAAAAGCTACTTCAGTACTTTCTCTGGAAGTCCTCTAACATGAGTTGCTGCAGGTCTACATTTTGGCGTAATTTCTTCCTCACTCTTTTTCTCCCTTTCCCCATGCACGGTCTCAGGAATTTACTCAGTACCATCAAGAAATGGAGTAAATGGCTGCAGGAAAAATCCATTTCCTGAAAAATGTAAAATGCATGTCCCCTGATGCAACTGTATATAAATGCACATTTATATATTAGTAACATTTTTTTGCACTGTTTCATTTACTTCATTAAAAAAAAAAAAAAAAGACCAAAATTGATCATCATTTTCACAGAAGTAGAGAAAGATATTTATTTTCTATAAATATGTTGAATTACTCAACTAGCTTTAATTGCTATGAGGAATAGAAGACTGCCAAAATTCTGTGTCATAATATATAGGTAAAGACTGAAGAATTATGGTTTCTTGGTCCAGAAATTGTTGTACATCACCCTTCGTTCACTCTTTTAGTGCACTACAAGTATTCTGCATTGCTGCTGGAGAGGAAAAGGTGTCAAGTGATGCCGTTGTATTAAGTGGTCCATTGTTGCCTTTATCAAGATTAATTAGGTCATTTTATAGGAGCCCTAGCCCACATGGTATTTTGCAGTAGGAGTTTGAAGTTTAACATACAAGCACCCATCCAGACAGCAGCTCTGATCACACACTATATGATATCATATTTCTCTCAGAGATTTCCCGTCCAAATAAGCACAAGATATCTTTGACATATCTAATGAGAAAATGATGTTTTTGCTACATTTTCTAATATGGTACAGGTTTTGTTTATAATCATCACAAGAAGTCTGTGATGATTTTCTGGATATTTGTATTGGCTTTTTTTTTTTTTTTTTTTTTTTTTTAACTTTCTGTACATTGCTACTTCTCTTCTGAAGTGTGCCTATTTAAAAATGTACTCCTAAAGAGTTAAAAGTCTTCAAGCTATTCTAAACTTGCTGCATTTGTCTAGGGGAAGTTCCAGGGGGTTTGTCAATTTTAATTAGAAATGGCACAATGATTGTGCACAATATAGCAGATTATCAGGGCTACTTGTTAAATTATAAAAGCCTGGCTAAGCTTCAAAGTGAAGCTAGTGTCCATATTAGCAGATTTGATAGTTTATAGTTTATGCTCACAAAAATAATTGCTTTTTTCTTCTTCCTTTTGCAGATTGTGGTATTCGTCTGAGAAAAATACTAAGCTTATAGATCTCTAGCTAATTTCTGTGTATAAAAACTAGGTTCACAGCAAGTAAAATGCCACGTCCTTTTATATGCCTTATCTATTTTTAACTTTTCTTATTTTTATGTTAAATTCACCACATACTCTTTGTTTTAGTATATACCATGTTTTCACATCAGAAGGTCATTTATTGTGAATCCTGAGAACAAATTTTTAACTAAAGAAAAAAAAAAAATAGCTGTTTAGCTATCTGCAATAAGAGATACAAATGGATAGAAAAAGGAATACCTCTTTCATTAGGACAATACCTTTTTCATTAGGACTGTCTGACACAGAAGAGACCTAGTTACCTGTGCTTCACTTGCTCCAGCTCTGAGGCAGAAGCCATGTCTCCCTCTGACAATGTGGCCTGTGGAAGACTAACCTGGTGCTGGACGCACACAAAGCTGAAGCATGGGCTCCTGTATCATCCTTCATCTTCACTGGATGATTTACAGTGTCACATAATTTAAACCTGCAGGACAGCCCATAGACTTCATGCCTAAGGGTAATGTGCCAATTTTCTTGCCTGTAGAGTTAGCTCTGGAGGCAACACAAAATCTTTATGAAAGCTTAAGAAAAGAAAGACAAGGACCAAACTCAAAAATCTCAAAATGATAATACATGAAGCATCAGCTGTTTACTGACATTGCTGATGATCACTATAGCACATTTCCTCTATTTATTTCCAAGTATTAGATTATAATCAAAGACAGTTGAGAAGACATTAGAGAATTAAAATATTAAAATGGGAACTGGAAAAGAACCATAAGTTTTAGGAAGCAATCCTGATTATGCCACATATTTCTCTTAAAATTGCTGTTAAGTCATTTAACCTCTTTGTGATTTGAATGTTCGCTATTAGTAAATGGTGGTAATGAATTCCTTCTTAATAAGAGTGCTGAGGATCACTGTGATATAGGTGAATACTATAACACAGGTAAAACAAATATAATGTCATTAAGGCCTTTTAAATCTTTTTATAAACATCGAGGTACAAAATTGTTGGGAAAGGGGGAAGGAAAGGAGGGGAAAGAAAAGACAAAAAGACAGGTGAGGAGAGGAGAGGGGAGGAGAGGAGAGAGAAAAGTTCTAGTCTTACACTCTGAAGCTGAGACAAGTGAAAAAATGATTCACTTATTCTGAATAATAATAATAATACTATAAGACTTCTGCATAGAAACATCAGCCTGAAAACTTCTAAGGGAGAAAATAGGACCAGGAGTGAAAATCCAATTCATGCATATCAAGTCCAGCCTCTCTACTGATAATCTGATTGCATTGACACCCATGGGACACAATAAAGACAGCTTGAGAATATCCCAAACCTGTTACACTCTAGGATATGTCTTCACTCTTTGCACTTATGTAGTCATCCCCCATCTATCACTTGATCAATGTTGGTTTGTTGAGGTCTAATGTTGCAGTTGGAATGGGGGGAAGTGCATGCTGGGGGGACAGAAAGGACTGAAAATAAGTTCTTTCTTCTTCTCCCTCTTCTTTCCTTTCTCTTTTCCTCCCTTGCTCCCACTCTCTCCCATTCTTCTATTCTGCTCCCTTTCTCACATACTTTGCTGATTGTTGAAACAGCATATCTTCACTAAGGCATTATCTCTAGATGGAATATATTATAAACTGCTTTATTAAAGAAAAAAGAATAAACCTGTATAATGATTAATTTCATTAAGCAACATCCTTCCCTGAAGGCTCCTACTTGTAATGAAATCTTCATACAATCTCTACCAAGGGAAGTAACATGTCTGCTAGGAGCATTGCAAAATAATTATAAAATGACAAATATGATTTACTAACCTGTTTAGATGATTGAATAATAATTCTTTTAAAAATCCCAATTTTTGATACATTCAAGTTTTTTGTACTGCATGGTGCAAAATGGCCTTTTAGTTAACTAAAACTTTACATTCACTGGAGCACACCAATAACATCCAGAACAACCATAGTGAACTAAAGAAACCTTAATTTTCAAATGTTGAATACATTGTGTATTCCAGAAATGAGAATGTTCAGTGATCATAGTTATTTACAATTGTTTTATTTTGTTTTGTTTTAATCTCTGTATGACACATTATTGAAAGACTGGCTGTTTTGTTATAAATTTATCAAATGTAAAAAATGTGAAAATTTTCCAACACACACACAAGAAAGTCTTTTCTTAAACACTTAAACACTTAATTTAGAGACCTGAATAAAACCCTTTGTGAACTATATGGTAAGGATTCCAGGAACTTGTTTATGAATGTTTGTTGCCTGAAAATATCTTAATTCCAAGACTGAAGAAATACTTATTTCAAATTAGAGTAACCTTCATTTTTGAGCAAGGGCTTAAGTTTACTGTGGACGATGGTTTATTTTTGGTGCTTGTTTTGTTTTACTCTCTCTACACAGACAATTACCTTGTATTGACAGTGACTTATATTGAAGAAGCCTTGCTCTGAAGGAATAAAGAATTTCTCCATTGTGCACACATTCTTGCACAAAATATTTACATTTATCTACAGAGGTTTAGACTCCAGTAAATAGAGACTATGCAGTGGATCTGCTCTTACGAATGTTTGGTTACTGTGTGAAAATGCAAGCCTCATCTATTGCTTCCTTTATTGCTGATTTTCTTTTCACCTCTCATGATTTCACAGATAAAACATGTTTTGAACCCTTTTTAGATAAAATTGCTTCATTCCCACAATTCAGCCTCTATCTCAACTTCTGGAATTCGCTTGCTTGTTCTAATTTATTTAAATGTAACCGTCTTTCAGCATTGTTTTGTTCTGCTCTATATTAAAATGATTGCAAAGATATTCAATTTTCAGAACAGTGCTTAATCTCAGACTACAGAGTGGGCATTATAAGAAAAAAAAAAATATCTGATTATTCAGCAATGCAGCTCATAGTTTGAGTGTTGTACACAGGTCAGATTATGTCATTCCAATTGCCTTGTTATTGCAACTATCTGAGCAAGAAATTGAGGAAAAAGGAGAAGACAAACAGAAGGAAAGCCTGTCTGTCATGATATGACTTTTCCAACTCAACTTGTTTGTTTGTTTGTTTTAAATAAAATTTCTAGTTACTTCAAGAAAGTGATAAATTCCTTTGATTTTTGCCTGCTTTTGAGGGGAAAAAAAAAAAAAAAAAAAAAAGATTTTTTGTGCTCAGTCTATAGTTATTTTATTTTCAGCATTTGAAAAGTACTTGCAAGTGTACTGTCTAATGTGTGCAATGTAACTATTTCACTAATTAAAATGCAGTGATTGTAATTACGAGTCCAATATTTGCTCACAGTTGTTGCATGTTGATATCAGAAACAATTTAAAATTACAGTTTCCTTACCATAGCAAGATAAGTTGTGATTCCTTTCCCATGCAGAGCAATGCATTAACCACCATTGACACTCTCATTAACTCACGGAGCTCTGCTTTAGCGCTATATTTGGTATGCTCTGTAGGATTGTCTTTCATGCATACTTGCATCAGTCTATGTAGGTACATTTGTCTTTTACCTTTCATTTCCCTCTTTTCATCATCTCTACATCAATGATGGGGTGAAATAAAAACCTTTCCAATGAAGAATGCAGTTATCATTCCATAGCTCTGTCTCAAGCACCTGAGACTGCCAGATAATTGCTGTAATATTTAGGTAGACACAGAGATGACCTTGTTTCAAACAAGGTCAGATCTGCTCTTGTCATTACAACAGATTCAGCATTAAGCTCTATGTTAATTTATTTATCTATTTATTTATTGTGTGCAACAGCAATCCAATCTACTGGTTAGTACCTGAACTAAGAGCCCTCCATAATCTGCTTCAGGCCCTGTTTTCCACTCACTCCTCTCTTTTGAATATTCCCAAGTTTCCCTTCCAATGTATCTTCCTAAGATTGCAGAGGGCTGCCAATCCTCAAATATGACCCATCTCAGGCACAAGCCAGGTGGCCTGGAACATTTGTCCTCCTCTGGAATAGGAAGCACCTGGAACTACTTAGGCTTACTGACCCCAAAGCAGCAGCAGCTTCTTCATGAAACAATGACCTTGTTGGAGCTTTTAATCAAAACCGCATCATATAGCAGCATGGGGATGGAGACCTTTCAAGCAGTTCTTTTTCCTAACTTTTTAAGGAAACAGTTAAAATAACTTTTGCTGAAACTACTTTAAACTAATGCAGGTGAATTGTACTGTACACAATTCAGCTGGTTGTGCTGTGATTTAGATACTCATCCTGAATATAAAATATATTACAATAGGCTTCCCTGAACATGGAAGTGGAAACCTGAGGTGCTAGAATATGAGTCTTAATGAATGCTGCCACACTGCACAACCCACAGCCATGGTGCTTGTGTTCCCACCAACCAGACATCCTCCTTTCTGCCTTACTGAACTGAATTTCATCCTATTAGGCTCAAGACTCAAGCAAAAGAAATTTAAAGAAAGTTACTTAATATTAATCTGAATGACAAAGTATTCCATTAATGGGGAAAAAATCAATAATGGTAATGTGCAATATTTTACTTAATAAGTGTTGGATGAGTAATTAAAAAATGTTCAATATCTTATTCTGAAAAATTATAAAGTCTAGCTAATGATTTGTTTGGTAAATATATCAGTAGATTTTCCAAACAATCTCACAGTAAATAATAATAAAATAATAATAATAATAATAATAATAAGAAATATACAATGTACTTTTAAATAGTTCATACAAAATGTAAGAAAATATATTAAATTTATAATTTGATGAGCAATATAATGAGACATCAACAAAAGCCATTCTATTGAGTTAACATGGAGAGTTATAAAGTATGACTGGGTTGTTACTAATTAAATTTTGATGGTTAATGTAGAGTTTCTCTCTTTTTCAGGACACTAGTAAATGTATTTTAGAATATATTTGTTGTTCAACATATTTAGAAAGCAGACCGTTTATTTATTTACTTTTCTTTCAATTTGATGAGTTCTAATATGTTTTTAAAATCCCGTAGTAAAGTCTATGTAGAGATTAAAAATTTACCCCACTAAAATTAATAAATGTTATTCTTGCTGCTGCAATCTTTGTAAATGAAAATTTGTTCACAAGTTGATAAAATTACAAGATATATGATTACAGTACGTTCAGGATTGGTTGGATTCCTTTAGTTTATTTCAGTGTTTAATATCTGGTCTTCCTCAAGTTGAATGTCATTTATTTGGTAAGGTCATTATCTAGAAAGTAAATTCACCATGCATATCTATGAGAAACTCAAAATTCTCCACTGAAGCACCTCCTTTAGCTTTCATCAATTATAGCAGGATAAAATTAGGCTTATAAAAACATACCTTATTTAAAAATGAATTTGGTGAGACCAAGTATGTGATCTGCAGAAATACCTGTGTTTCTTCTCATATACACCTTTTCTGGAGCCTTAGAGATTTCAGAGCATCACTTACTTGTAATTTAGCAATAATTCTGAATCTGATTTGAGAGATGAAGAAGAATAGAGTGCATTAGAGAAAGCACATATAAAACAGGGAAGACAGTTTTATTTCAGTATATTTAGATGCAATATACAAAGGAGTAAGGCCTTTCTGTGTGTGTGTTTGTTACAAATGAGTGGACAGCCTCGTTGTGATTATTGTTGAAACAAAGCATCTCCTGTATCACAGAACAGCTGGGACTGGAATACTGACCTGTTGGTTAGATGGTTGGCTGGTATCCTTCTCTGTAGTGCTGGATGTTTGAAATTTCAAGGTTATGAGAACATCCAGAAAAACAGGTTGTTTTTATGTAAAATATTTCCACTGCAGAGATTGCTGATTATTTATTTATTTATTCAATAATAGTTTTTCTTTGTTTGTTGTCTTTTTCCCAAGTAGATATATATATTTTTTTCCCCTAGGAGTTGAAAACTCAGTACATAAAAAAAATAGTCATGTTACATATTAGCCAAAAGTGCATCAAGGGGAAAAATCTTTGCTAAAGAACCAAACCTACTGAGAGCAGTGGCATGAGACTTTTGAATGCCCGTGGGGCATTATTATCAGCAGATGTGAATAAAAATATTTCAGCTGAGTATTTTTGTCATTCAGGTGTTTTGTTTTTATTGAGTAGATGCAATTTTCTGCGGAGAGCAGAAATCTTTTTAATTTAATTATTATTATTATTATTTTTTTAGTCAAAACCTATTACAAATGTTTTGATAGAATATTTTTTATGAGGTAGTTGTGAATTTCCATTTCTTTTTTCTACACTGTACTATCAAAATACAGACTTATTTCATTACTGATGGATATATTTTGCTTCCTCACTATTATAGAAAGAAAATGTGCTTGAGAAAGAGCATCTTTTCAAGTACTATATGCACTTTGATATTAACAAAAATAGTAAGAAAATAGGATAAAAATAAAAATGTAATTGCTTTTGCTGCATGACTGATTGCTTCCACAATACAATTAAGCAGAAGGGAAAAAATATTGCATCTTTGGCAGTTAATTCAGGGTGTAGCACACCACTAATCCTCAGAGGACTTAATTTTCTGCCAAAACTAAAAAATATATATTAAAAACATATCTGATCACTAGAAGAGAAAAATGCAGTCCAAACAGCAACAACAAAAAAAAAGATAAATAAACTTCACCTCATAAATCAGTGTCAGACTACAAACTCTGTTTTAACTAAAGCCTTTCCTGCATTGAATTGAAGTGTTATATTGAAAGAAAACATTTTTACATTCAAGTGAGGTTGTTTTTTATTATTATTATTATTTTATTTTTTTCAGTTTTTATGCAAACAAAACCTCACTAACTCATGCTAAAACACTTTTATTTATTTATTTATTTATTTATTTATTTTTGTGAAATAATAGCTTCAGTGGATCCAAGCATTTGATTTTCCTTCAAGACAAAAAGATATTAGTTTTACAATATAGGTAAACTCATACATGCATAAGTAAATATATGTGCATATTTTAATATATTTATGTGTACACATCTGTACGCATATGTACATACATATATTTTAACTCATATGGCTCATCCCAGTCTACTGTTACTCTTCAAGTGGGAACAGTTTTATTCACTTATGAAGGTAATATAGCAGTACTCTACAGTGATATCATTTATTATTCAAATGTTTTTTAATACAACTTTTAAGGGACAGAAAAGTAGCATTTTCCTTATAAACGATCTTCATTTTATTATGAAGCCATAAAATGATCAAATAAAAGCACTCCTGAATCTTGGCTATACAACTGAATGTTTATTTATGCTGCACAGTTGAGAAAACATCACAGTGATATTTTAATGGGACTAACCACTGACATTTTAACTTCACTTAATTTACTTGTCTTCTTTTTGAATCAAGTGGCCTGTTTCCAGAACATATGATTAAAGTTTGTCTTATTTAGAAAGGCAGTAATTTTTCTTTAATTAAAAAAAAAAGTTTTTAGACATCTACATATATGATCTGTAAATTTAACAGTTTGTTTGTAGTAGTAATAGAAGAATAAACAAATAAAATAGTATAATAGAAATTACAGAACCTTGCAAAAGCACTTTTTATCAAGATACTGAGCCTCTTGAAATATTATTTCTTTCTTGTAAATGAATAAAAAGAAAAAAAAAAAGAAAAAGGAAACATATGGACTAAATAAAAAACACAGACAAGAAAGAGCAGAGCCTTCTTTTTCAAGCATTTGCCTTAATCATGCCACACTTCATCTTGCCAGTGTACTGTTACATAGTAAAGAAATTTAGTGACAGGCATTAAGACGAGAAACTGAGCTCTGCTTCCTCCAGGTGGCAGAGGTGAAACCAAATTGGCATTTTGGTATGCCAATAAACTTTTGTGAGTGTTCTGGCATTTTTTTTTTTTATTATTTTTTTTTCATATCTTAACCTCTTACTTTGTTAAACAAAAGATGTTTTAAATTTACTGCAATTACAACTAAGGAAAACATCCTACAGTTCTGCAGGTAAAGCCCCAGCATTGAAAGTTATGAGCACAGTGAGAGAAGTACAAACCCCTAACTGAAATATTTAATTATTTGCTGGGTTCAAACTTATTTTATTTTTTTTATTTTTATTTTTAGACTTTTTATAAGGCAGACTTTTGAAGAAAGTGCTTTGTGTATTCATTTATTTAATTACTTTGAAGTTACTTATGGAGGTCAGGAAGGAGATGTTTAAAAAAATGATAAAGGCATTATAACCACCTGTTCTGTCCTGTATTTCCCCTGGTAAAAGGAAATGCTGTTTCTACCTCAGCTACATACATATATTTTTTCTTGAGAAAGTATGATCTTCTACTGAAATCATTCAAAACAAAATAAGAAAAGTGGCAATCTTCTACCTTCTCTGACACAGTTTATTCATGCTTCTTTCTAGTAACTGTCAATTCCTAAGCTGTTTTCTAATAAGAACATTCCTCATAGCTCAAAGTACTTTTGAACTATAATAATGGTTAGCAATAGCTCACATCTTTTGTTCAATTCTTTATAGAGATTCAGAGAAAATATCTGAACATACACATGCAGTCTGCTGTGTGAGGATCCTCCTTACCACAGAAACAGTAGATAATATGTTACAGGGTCTTAATCTCTACTCTTCATCGTCTTGTGTAAGAAATATAAACTAAGACAGAGCAGGAACACAAAATCTATCTGACTGTATTTAATTGTTTTCTTGTTTGTTTGTTTATTTTTAATTTGTTTGTCATCCAAAGGGGAAAAAAAAAAAAAAAAAGTCTTAACTTTGTACCTAAAAGAATCCTCAAACAAATAATTCTAAATAAAAGATTAACTCAAGGACAAAAGAATTTTGATAGAGTTGCCAAATAAAAGAACTCCGTTGTCACAAAGTTGCTCTTTTTAAAACCAGTGAGTAAAACTAAGAGATTTAATTGACGTTTAATATGTCTTATGTCAAGGATGCACAAAAAGGCATTAGTGATTTGTCTCAGAATTTCCTGCAGGAAATTTCAGCTAATGACATTTTACATACCACTATTAAAGATGTGATCCTGTGATCCAGTATGCTGATGAATCACACAAAAGAAAAGGTGGATACAAATAGCAAATGATAGTAGGTGTTTATAGAAAAGAGATGGGTTAGGAAGCATGCAAATATACCTAAGTTGCGTTCATTCATAATTATATGTGGATGTTGAACATAGGGATTAACTACAATGTGTAGAAGAATATACACTTAGGGTCAAACAATTAAGTAAATTTATAAATAAATTTATCTTGTTAAACAGTCATTTGAAGAGAGATATAAATAAGGAATATATAGGACAGAATAGAAATAGGTGAGATGAATAAGGAATTGAACTTCTTGTAATAAATGTCACTGAAAAGCTACCAAGAGATTATCTTTTTATCTTTTTATCTTTTTTTTTTTTTTTTTTTACTCTTTGCCACATAAAACATACATTGAAATATAATAATGACATCTACTTAAGAGAATAGCTACTAAAAATAACAAACCTTTTAAAAATGCCAGTGGGAGGTGACTTGCTGAATATGTATTTTCTATGTAAAAAGGATAAATTAATGTCACAGAAGAAAAAAAAAAAAAGTTTAATAAATGTATGCATTTTTAACATGAAATTAACAATTGCCATGAAAATAAATAAATAAAAATTGAGAAAAGAAAAAAGTTTACAAATAAGACTTTAATCTCTCTCTCTCATCTTATTGTACTGACATCTCCAGTGTAATTCTGAATTGCCAGAATCCTCCCCTTAAGGCATATTGAAACATTTGAAAGCTGAAAGAAGACTCACAATTTTCAAACTTTGGTAATTTCAAATATCTCAGCACCTACAGTGAACTTTAGACATTTACATGCTAAATTATCACTGACTATCATTGGAAATAGACTAATATACACCAGCAGAACATATCAGCTGTTGGTACTCAGGGGCAGTGACTTTCTACAGGATGGAGGCAGGTAAGGAAAGGGTGATATTTATACCAATATAACACAGTCGTGCTTCATATCCAGAGAATTTTCAATAAACACACAGTGAGACCCAGCAGGCCCAGTGAGGTTCAGATCCAAATTTTATCTGTCTACTACTTTTCAATCAAGAGTTTTGGTGAGGGTCTGTCATTAACATTGTAAAATAGGGCTCTGCTTTGAAATGTTGTTCTAATCACTAGGCATAGGGAAATTCAGTGGATTTCATGTGTATGTGTTGATATTCATTCAGATTTTGAAAAAAAAAAAAATCACACAAAACATAAAACTATTTGCATAACATCTGCACTGCTTGGGGGGTTGGAACATGACAGAAATTAGATCTGCATTCTATAACATTCACTTGCATTTCAGGAAACTAGGTGAGTTAATTCAATATTTAGTTAAAAGAGAGTATCTATTTTTATTTTCCTTGGTTATTAATGGTATACCAAGAATCATTTCATAAGCTAGATCTTTTATTTTTAAGCATATAACATATTTGCCAAATATAATCTTTAAATGAAAAAGCTTTGAATGACTCTCAATCTATTTAATATGTGACTGTTTGTGTATACAGTGTGTGTTCTAATTTGACTGATTTTACACAGCTGCTGTTCTGCAGCCTATAATCTGCATGCATGTGATATAAGCATAACCTTAACGAAAAATATTCACATGCAAAAGTTGCTAATATAATGCTAGCATAGCAGCACCTGCCAACCTCTCTACAATTAGATGTCTGTGTCAGCATTTCAATTATAAGGCACCTCCTAATTTAGAGTATTACAACTTGACAGTAAAAATTCATTGTGTTACAACTTGACATGTAAATTCCGAGTTCAAAGCGTTTTTATTAATATGGGTATAAACTGGTTTAGACATTGTGAAGTTCTAGAAGTCTACAGTGCAAAAAGAAGACACTGGATGTTTTTTCATCACTACTATAGCTCAAATGCTTTGAAAGGTAAATCCACAAACATTACAGCTGTTTACAATGTACTTATTTTTGTTTAATGCAGAAGTAATCTCTAAGCTTTAAAACTCCCCAGTATGTTTGTTCCTTTCTATTGTTTCTAGTATGCATATGTATAATTAATGTTAAGTATAATATACAGATTGCTTAGTATATTCATTTTTAAATATACCAATTCAGCATTAAAAGGGATCATGAGAGTATATGTGTCAACATGTGGACTGAAGGTCTCTCCTTAATGTTATATCACTTACTGATTGCATATCCATGAATTACAAACTTTCTAAGTGTGTATTGACATGAAAAAAACAATTGTTCCAGCTGAGAATTTACCATCTAGTATGTCAATAATCTACTTATCAAAGTTGCCTATTGCTTGGCATTGACAGTAACTGCTAACTACTGCTCAGACATAGCACTATTGTGGGAAGAAAATCATTTTCAGATTGTGACAGAGTTAGGATTCACAGAGGGAGATAAATGGCAGGGATTTTATTCTATTCTTAGAGGGTGGTTGTAAGAGGAAAAAAATATCAATAACAACTAGATCAGTTTGGTGACCTTGCAGAGAATTGTCCCTTCCACCACTATTTCTAAACCTTTCATGCTGTTTTCAAAGCCCAAGACGACTGCAAAGCATTATGAGGAACTCCTAGAGTTCAGCCATACATGGAATGATGTGTAAAGGTTCACACTACTTCCTTTTGTTGCCTGATAGAAAAAAGGCATTTGTGCTCTATGGGAAAAGTAAAAAGAATCACCTCTGATCAAGTATACTTTATGCCACCTGAGGTGCCAGAGGAAGGGTAGCTCACTGGCTCACTGTGCAGGTTTGCCATGAACCACAACAGCAGGGTAAGTTCCTTGGTAGCCAGATGCCAGCTCATGGGGCCAGAGTTTCACGCAGAAACCACTCTGTATTGCTAGGGCACTTCATCTGGGGAATGTTCATGCATGAACTTGCCCATGTCACATCTTGTCCATGGCAGAAGATGGGCCAAATGAACCCCCATGTACTACAAAAGGCTCTGCAGTCAAAAAGACTTTAGTTTGTAAAATTATTTTCCTAGGCATGTGTAAAATCTGTGCAGTTTATGGCCATGTTATCACTCTTGCGAGCAAGGGAGCTCTGACCTTGCTAAAAGACATGCTTGTGTCTCTGCTGCCATGGATAGTCATATTTGTGTCACTACTTCAGCAGCATGTCTAGTGTTGCAAGCAGATGCAGTAGCTTGAAACTGTTGTTCTCATAACATGTCCTGAAGGTTCAACAAACCTCCAAACACACTATGGAGACTTTTATGAGTTTCTTTACATTTAAGAACAGGATTTACAGATTTAGTTTGTTATAGGGCAATGTCACAAGTAAGTGGCTTGTAAACTGTGAATTAATGTTAAAACTATTGCGAGGGAAATGTTTGTGATGGTGGAACAAAGCAGAGAATTTTGTCAAAGAAAAGGGTTTAGAGAAGGTAAAGGAAAAAAAATGGGCTTCCTTTATTCTTCATCTCCATATACTGATATCATATATAAACTGCTTTTGGCTGAAAATATTGCCAGTCATACTAGTACATAAATCTCATATCTTCCTGTAACACACTTCAGTGCTCATTATTTTGCAGGAGACTTTTAATTGGCAGCTGTTTTCTCTTTTATTTCTCAGAGTATTTTAAAATGCCAGAAGTCTGGATATTTGAAGTACCCCTCAGTGTAATTTATTTCACAAATTGAAGTCAATGTGTTTCTCACTGTCTTTAAGAGGTCATAAGTAGGCACCAAGGGTCAGAAATATAGGCTGTGATTTATGCATTTATACACACTTCAGCTAAGATCATAACACACAGTATTTCTGCTACTCTGTTGTTTCATTTAGAAGTCTTTCTAATAAAACAAAACAAAAACAAAACAAAACACAAACAAACAAAAGGGCCTGGTCTTCCATATGCTATTAAAGACTATTATAAACACAAAAATGTACTTCAATCTTTCTAGAAAGGTAGAGATTTTACTTTCTTATTTAATCTTGACTCAACATAACACCATGTTAATGGTCAGAAGACATACTTGAAAGAAACTTAAACTATTAGATGGCAAAGTTATCCTAATATGGACTCATTCATATACAGAAAGTGTAAAACATGGCCTTGCTTATTAAAATTAATTTAATTCATTGCAGTACCCTCTAGTTACTCATTACCAAAATCAGAATGTTCTGGAAAATGAAGAGACTAGCAAGAGAACACATTAGTTTGAAGAAAAGCATATTTGGAATCAGTATGATGGCAGAAGGTATTCGGTTTTACTGTTTCAGTCTCATGAGGTAAATTAAAAATAAATGATTTCTTGAAGACTCTTATAAACACAAATGCATTTCCTGACTCTAAACAATTCCAGGAGAGCAACTGGATTTATTTGCTATTTGGAACCACTCCATTAATATAAAACCATTCTCTTGTTTATATCTGTTAAGACCCTAAATTGACACCTGTGAAATTCTTAAATCTCCTTTATTCCTTACACCCTATATCTATCATTGTTCAATACTTCTGTCAGTGTGCTCCTGCAGCATGATCTGATAGCAGGCATTTGACAACTGCTTCATTGTATGCAAGTATTTGAGCATCACTTTTGCAGTTTAATATAATTTGGTCCTAAGCATTTAAATTCTACTTAAAATCAACTAATAACCTAATGATATGAGTATTTTTTCTCCCCTTTTAACAACCATAACCCACCTGCTAATACAAATCCAAGGATACATATGTAAAATAAAAGCTTTATTACTGATTTTTGCTAAAAATCCTGATCATATAATTTAGGAAATGATAGCACTGTTTGTGAAAGGTCAAAGTTGTCTAGCAAGATACTGGTGGGTTTTGATGGTTTTATCATTGTATTAATGTTTATGTGGCTATAAATCGAAGTGTTGCATGATAGACATTTCTGTTTAACAGGGTGGCTATGGATTTACCAGTTTGTATACATAAAAGTTTAGGTTATAGAATTTCACTTTTTTTTTTTTTTTTACTTTTGGCCTTCAGAATTAAACTGCTCATAAATACTGTCATAAAGCTACTAATTCTGTAAGTGATAGTTTGAAATGTGAAATATGGTAAACCTGTCTTTCCTAAATCTGCATATAAGTAATACTTAAACAGGTATAATTTAAACACAGTGATCTAGCAGATCTTGCTGTATTTAGAAGTGTTCTGCTGGCCAGAGACTAGCCAATGAGTGGTACAGGCTGTGCCTTTGTGGGAGCATATATAAGAAAGGAAAAAAAAAAAAAAAAAAAAAAAAAAAAAAA
>NC_048894.1:102546526-102551558 GCF_011077185.1 Oxyura jamaicensis
AAAAAAAAAAAAAAAAAAAAAAAAAAAAAAAAAGTGCTGTTCAGCAGCAACTGGAAGAGTGAGAAAACATGAGAGAAACAGCTCTGCAGACACCAAGTTCAGTGAAGAAGAAGGAGGGCAGAAGGTGCTCTAATTGCCAGAAGGAAGTACCCCTGTGGCCTGTGGAGCTGTCTGTCCCCCTGAAGCCCATGGGTCCCATGGCAGAGCAGATCTCCACACTACAGCCCATGAAGAAGCCGCTGGTAGAGCTGGTGGATGTGGCCTGGAGGAGGCTGCGGCCCATGGAGATCCCCCACAGGAGCAGGCCCTGGGCCAGAGCTGCAGCCCATGGAGAGGAGCCCACGCAGGAGCAGGGGGTCTGGGGGAAGCTGCCACCCGTGTGGGACCTGTGCTGGAGCAGTTTGCTCCTGACGGATGGACCCTGTGGTACGGACCCATGTGAGAGCAGTTCTTGAAGAGCCGCTGCCTGTGGGAAACCCACTCAGGATCAGTTTGAGAAGGATGGTATCCCATGGGAGGGACCGCACATTGGAGCAGTGGCAGAGAGTGGCCATAAAGGAGTGGCAGAGATGAAGTGCTATAGACCGATTGCAACCCCTATTCCCCAATTCCTGCACCGCTTGGGGAAGGAGGGGGAGGAGGTGGAAGAGTGTGGATGGTGGGAATGTGTTTTTGGTTTCTTTCCTTTGTTTCTCACTTCTCTAGGTTTTTAGTAATAGGCAATAAATCTTATCATCTCCTTACTCTTAGGCTGTTTTGCCCATTACGATAATTGTTGAGTGATCGCTCCCTGTCCATATCTCAACCCTTGAGCCCTTTTCATCCCATTTTCTCCCCCTTTCTCTTTGAGGAAGGGGAGTGAGAAAGTAGCTGTGGTGGAGCTCGGCTGCCCACCTGAGTAAAACCACCACAAGGAGGTAGAGGAGGGTGGTTGGGGAGGAAAGGGGAAGGTATTTTTGCTTTTATTTTCTCACTGCTCTAGTCTGTTTGTAAAAGGCAATAAATTTTATTAATCTCTCTATGCTGTGTCTGTTTTGCCCATGATGGTAACTATTGAGTCATCTCTCTGTCCTTACAAAAACCCTTCAGCCCTTTCCATCGTACTTTCTCCCCTTTTTTTCTTTGAGGAGGGGGAGCGAGAGAGCGGTTGTGGTGGAGTTCATCTGTGTAGTAAGGTAAAACCAACACAGACACTCTAGGTTGTAGTGGAAAGTTGTTAATGTAGCCTCGTCAGAAATAGAAACCTTACTATTTTCTTTCATCCTTTCATCATAAGTAAATGTTGCCATACTAGTTGCCATAGATAAAAATGGCAACATAGAAGTACTTCAAAAATAGATGACAATTTGTTTGGCATTGATGTACAGTGTGGAATCGTAATCCTCCTGTCTTCTTTCATTTCTTTCAAGAAACATTTACTATAAATATTTATTCCATTGGAGTATATTTCCTTACATATGAGGGCCTAAAAATAAAACAGAAATCCAACTTAAATCCATGTCACTTAATTTTATTATTATTATTATTATTATTATTTTGCAAATACTGCACACTGTTCTAGAGACCGATTTCCATACCTGAAATCAAGGCCATTTATCATGTAAAGGAAAATGGTTACTACAAAAGGAACATTATGCCAACAGCAGTAATAAGTGTATGAAAGTCAACTATACTTGTCTAATGCAAGTTGCAGTCCCCTTAATGGCTCTATGCGAGAGAGGTGCCTTTCACATCATGCTCATAACAGATATCTGCACAACTCAATTTATTTTTAGTTGTCTCAGATTAAATTCTCTCCTTGTTTTTCCTGTTCTGCTGTTCTCTCTCTTGAGCAAGTTCATTCTGTAAAGGAGGTGGCTAGACCTAACTCCAAAATATATTTCTTGTTTATATAGAATCAGGCACTGAAGATATATATGGGTAGGAATTCAATTTTTTAATACACTGATGGACAAACTACCTTACCTATTCTGTAGAGTCATTATTATACAATGACCTGTTTCTGTCAAATAAATTATTTCTTACTTCTGATAATTCACCTCAAAAAGTTCTAGGTCTTACCAAATATCATTCCACTGATACTTTTCCTTTTGGTGACCACTGACAGGTCAGGAGGCAACAGGTACAAACTGAAACACACAGAGCAACACAGCTGAACCCAAGATTTTCTTCTTCTTATTATTATATCCTATTTATTTATTTATTTATTTATTTTTAGAATAGATTGCTCAGAGAAATTGTGGAGTCTATGGAAATTATTATCTATGGAAGAAGTCAACACCAGACTGGACACAGTCTTGACCAAGCATCTCTAGCTGACCCTGCTTGAGCAGGGGTTTGGACTAGATGATATGAAGAGATTCCTTCCAACTTTGTTCTGTGATGCTGTGATTCTGTGATTATTCATAATATTTATCCACATTTTCTTCCTCTTTCACAGTGTGAAATTCACTTTCTGGTTCAAGTTCTGAAGATATTTTTTTCTCTTTCTTCTTAGTAAGTATCTTAGTATGTCACTAAGACATAAAGCAAAGATTTCAGGTTCTTCACATTTACCTGCAGCTTGTTACTGGATGATGAAAAAAGGTATACCATTCAAAACCTAGCCTTAATTTCCTCCTCTATTAAAAAATATATATTTTTTCTAGATGTTTCAATAATCTTATTGAGAAGTCTGAATGTTGTTTTCACTCTAGTTACCAAAGGAACTTTCTATATTCTTAAGAGACACGGATGTATCCAAATTTTGTTAAACGCCTCATCCAGGAGGTTTTCAGGGCATGCCAGTTCACTCCATCCTAGGAGTTCTGCAAAGATCAAATCTCCTCAAAGATCATACTAAAGACAACAGTATTTCCTTTGCTCCCAGGTAAGAATACCAGCAAAAACATACATTTTGGCATTAATTTAATGCTAATTCACTATCATAGATTTATTAGGCATTTCATGCCAATCCAAATATCACATCCAGATTGTATCATTTAGTGCTTTGAAAAGATACATTTAGAATTTATTCACATATCTTTAGAGGAAACTGCTGAGGTAGAAATATTTGTTTCATATTAAAGCTGTGTGGTGGCCTTTTTAGGATATATATTCATTGTCTTCTACAGTGTGCAGCAGTCAGTCTCTGTAAAATCATCAAAGGTAAGGCTTTATAAACAGGAAGAAATAGTACAATACATTTCATTCCATTTCATCTTGTTTGCACTTTTGATGAAATTACAGAAATTACCAAGAACAAAATAAATTGGAAATATCTAACAAATTATTCCTTTCTGCCTTTAATAATTTAGTGGACATCTTGTTAATATTTTATGTCACACCATTACAAGCACACAGATTACTTTTTAAATTTCTTTGGGGTTTGGCTCTTTCACATTTTATTTGCCTGGCTGAAGAAAGCTGTACATCATAGCTTGTATCCTCTGTTCAGTAAATTATTACCTTTATACAATCATCTCATAAGGATCACTTATCTATATCACATCTAATAGGATGAATACATCCTATTCTGTATTTTCAGGACATGCAAAAATCCTTTCTTCTGTGTTGTATTTTAAGTCACACCAGTGTTAACAGTTTCTTTATCATAAAACTGAATTTGTTCTACAGGATAAAATCTGACCATGGATATGTTTCTATTTTCCTGTGAACCCCAGTTACTTATCTTCAGTTGTCATTAAATGATAATAATTGGTTGTATTTATTTCTTTACTTATTTACTTATTATTCAGTTTTGTTTTATTCCTGATGTTCATGTTTCTAAAATTGTCTTTATTTGAGAGTTTTCCTCTTCATATTATCTTCTTCCATATTCTTTTCAAAACAGTATCTCAAAGCTTGTTATCTGTTCCAAACACCTGAAATTCCTTTCCATATTTAGTATAGCTCAAAAATTCTACAGAGCATCTGTGCACTTCTACTTTAATTCAGTTATGAATCAGAACTTTTTAAAAGGATGTTACTGATTCCACTACCATTTTTCTAAATAGCAGGTTTATACTATTTCTTTTTTTCCACTTTTCTTTATAGTCAGCCAAGAGAACATGTTTTTGATGTTATTCGGGAGTCTGTATTGTATTTGTTTCAGTTATTGATAACATGATTTTTCACCTTTTGATTCCTCTTTGTTTATAGTTTTTGATATAGTTAATATTGTGTCATTTCTCCTTTACTTTTAGATCATAGATTAGCTCAATGGTAGAAGTTAACAGCTGCTGATAATATAGTGTGGCTTCTACATTACAATTTCAAGCTTTTTAATATATCTCTCCTTTATAAAACCGGTGTGATTATATTTAGAGATAACAAGTTCACATTATTTTATAAAGAAGTAGAAGGAAGACAGTAAAAAGCTTTATTTTGTGCCTTAATATCTGGATTTGATAATACTAATATGATAACAAGTATCAAACTTATGTTTTAGTGTGGTGTTAACAGAGTAAAGAATTGTATTACATGGAATTTATTTATAATATACTTTTACATATCATGAAATAATCTGTAGTCATCAGAATGCTACAAGAGCCTTTCTAGACTTGTAAAGAAAAGTAAGAACAAGTATGAAAAAAAGAATTTGGACTACCAAAAAAAAATACAGCAAACGATCCATGTCTAGCATCTGTACACTATGAAAAGAACACAGTCCTTCATCACTGGTATGGGTGACATTGCAGTGGGTGTCTCCTCTAAGCCAGCTGATCTGGAAGAACTAGTGGAAGAGGATCTTTTCATCAAGTCTGTTGATGATATATAAAATGGGACATATGCCAAAAGGTCATGCTGCCATCCAGAAGGACTTTAACAGGCTGGAGAAATGGGCTGGTAATAACTTCATACAGTTCAACAAGAAGTGCAAAGACTTGATCCTGGCGAGGAATAAACCTATGGATCAGTACTGGCTGGGTGCCACACAGCTGGAAAGAAGCTTTGCAGAAAGGGACCTGGGAGTCTTGGTGGACACAAAGTTGAGCATGAGCCAGTGTCCTGGTTTCAGTTAGGACAGTTATTTTTCCCTCCTAGTAGCTGG
>NC_048894.1:102551568-102565068 GCF_011077185.1 Oxyura jamaicensis
GGAGGGGGGAGGGTGAGCGAACGGCTGTGTGGTGTTTAGCTGCCAGCCGGGTTAAACCACAACAGCCAGCAATATGCCCTTGCCACAAAGAAAGTTAATGGTATCCTGATCATGATTGTTATTAAAGAAAGGTAATCATATCCTGATCAGGTAAAGCAGGTCAAGAAAGGTGATTTTTCCCCGCTACTTATCACTGGTGAGACCACACCTGCAGTACTGTGTCCAGTCCTGATCTCCCCAGTACAAGAGAGACACGAACTTAATGAAGAGAGTCCAGAGAAGGGCATCAAAGATAATGAAGGGACTGGAGAACCTTAGCTATGAGGAAGGGGTTGAGAGAACAGGGACTGTTCAGCCTAGATAAGAGGAGGCATGGGGGATCTCATCAATGTGTGAGGGAGGGTTCAAAGAGGATGGAGACAGGCTATTTTCAGTGCTGTCCAGTGAGGAGACGAGGAAATGGGCACAAACTGAAACACAGGAAGTTTCCCTCTGAACATTAGGAAACACCATTATACTGTTTAACGCTAGAAGGAGGTTTTCCAGAGATGTTGTGGAGTATCCCTCACTGGAGATACTCAAAAACTGTCTGGACATGGCTTTGGGCAACCAGCTCTGGGTGGCACTGCTTGAGCAGAGGGTTAGACCAGATGACTTCTAGAGGTCCTTTTCAACCTCATCCATTCTATGATTCTGTGACTCTGTGATTCCATGACCACTGTGGAAATACATAAATGCTTCATTGAATCTAAATTCCAGTTAAACTTGTAACAGTAAATTGTCAGAGTAAGGTAGCAAAATTCAAAATAAGACTTGTCTTTAATGTCACAAAAAATGCCAGGCAGATTGTCAGTATTTGATAAAACTACATTTATATAGTCTTACTAGCCAATGATTTATATAAGACATAATAAAATACCTCAAGGTAATAACAAGACAAAAATAAAAATTTTCCCCACTTAATTGCTGATTAAAAATAGATCTTAAAAAATGGGTAATTCTTTTGTATGAAGTGAATGCAGATATAAATAATGCAGTATAAATTTTGTACTTAAAGGTACTAAATGTTTACATTTTTGAAAAACAAATTATTTATTTGTAGAATCTTAATGCAGTATTTTCTTGATTTCTCAATGATTACAGAAAATTACTCTTACATTTTTTTTATATTATCCACAGTCTAATTTGTTGACCAATAATCAAGCACATGAGGTATTTTACAAACTTTCATCAAAAATCCCAAAGATGTTGCAATTTCAGCCTTAAATTCCTTTTCTTGTATTTTTGTTCCTTTTTTTTTTTTTTTTCAGAATAATGTCAGTTTTGAAATATGCAATATCAAAATTTTCTTCTTAGTTATTTTTATCATCATCTTCTCTGGTAACCTAGCAATTGGATTTAAGTCTGCAGAGATTTTTGCTTCACCTTTCTTAGATCACTGCGTGTTTTGGCTGACTTGCATTTTTATCTGCATCAAAGGGAAGGGAAAAGAAGAAATATGTTCTTTCTGCTTCCATATAACTCATGCATAAGGAAAGAAAATACTTGATTAACAAGCATTCACAGCATCCTATTCTTCCACTGAATTGTTACTGATGCATCTCCAAAGACTCCTCAGTGTGGTCTGATTTAAAATGTTCTTTGAAGCACCTACAAGCTTGTTTTGAACTAATTATCAAGTAACAACACACTATCATACTTGACAAGTTGCACAATTTCTAAGTAATGTAAGTCTCACTCTTCTGTTTTGTTTCTCTTTTTTGATGGTAAAACTAATCCTGACCTTAAGTCATGTGAATAAATCTCACCAAGAGCTTGCTGACGCAGCTTTTGAAAGACAACTAACCATTTATCATCTTCATAGTTGATAATATCTCCGGTGAAATTATATGAATTAAAGACAGGAAAAAAACTAACAAACAAACAAAAAAAAAAAAAAAAGCAACAACAACAAAAAAAATAGTGTGGTAAGAAAGCCTTGCAGAATATACGTATAATTAAGAAATGGGGAGAAGATGAAAAATACTATGATAAACTCTAAACAACTTGCCTGTATCTACTGAAATATCAATTACAGACTAAAATTTAATGAAAATCTGACATCTACTGATGAAAATAAGATTATGATGACCATTGTTTGTTGTGGGTTTTGTTCATAAAATAAGGATTTACAGAGTAAGAATGAAAGTTGACAGTAACAAACACTAAGTTAAGGGCTGTTTTCACTGTCTCTGCTGTACAAACACACCCCTCATAGATCTTTCTTTTAGATAGATTGGGGACTATCTTTCAAGATTAGCTTTCTCTTCTTCTGTTTGTAAGAAACAGAAAAACTCTTGTTTCACTTAAAGAAGCAGAGGGATTCTCCAGTCCCCTTCTCCATGAAATTATTCAGCAGTTAGATTGACATAAGATTCATTAACGGTTTGAGTCTAGGAAAGCTAATACTGAATATTCAATTCTAGGGCACTGTGGTGGATTTACTCAGGTGGGCAGCCGAGTTCCACCACAACCTCTCTCTCATTCCCCTTCCTCAAAGAGGAGTGGGGAGAAAATATGATGAAAGGGGCTCAAGGGTTGAGATAAGGATGAGGAGATTGCACAGTAATTATTGTGACGGGCAAAACAGACTCAACATAAGGAGATAGTAAGATTTATTGCTTATTACTAACAAGCTAGAGAAGTGAGAAACGAAGGAAAGAAACCAAAAACACCTTCCCCCCCCATCCACCCTCTTCTACCTCCTCCCTTTGAGCGGCACAGGGGAACAGGGGAATGGGGGTTATGGTCAGTCTATAGAAATTCTTCTCTGCCCCTCCTTCTTGGTCACTCTCATCCCCTGTGCTGTGGGGTCCCACCCACGGGATGCAGTCTTTGCTGAAGTCTTTGCTGATCCAGCGTGGGCTTCCCACAGGCAGCAGCTCTTCAAGAACTGCTCCAGGTATGGGTCCGTACCATGAGGTCCATCCCTCGGGAGCAAACTGCTCCAACCTGGATCCCTCACAGGCAACAGCTCCTGCTAGGTCACCTGCTTCTGTGTGGTCTCCTCTCCAGGGGCCACAGGTCTGGCCCTGAATCTGCTCCAGCAGGGGTCTTCTACAGGCCGCAGTCTCTGTCAGTGCAGGTCCACCTGCTCCACTGTGGCCTCCTCCACGGGCTGCAGCATGGAACCCTGCTCCACTGTGGTACTCCATGGGCTACAGGGAGACAGCCTGCTTCACCATGGTCCTCACCACAGGCCGCAGGGGACTTCTGTTCCGGCACCTGAAGCACCTCTCCCCCTCCTTCTTTACTGACCTTGGCGCCTGCAAGGCTGTTCCTCACTCCTCTCACTCTCCCAGCTGCTGTGTGGAGCAGTATTTTTTTTTCCCTGTCTTAAATCTGCTCTCACAGAGGTGCAAAACAGTATCGCTTACTGACTCAGCTCTCGTCAGCAGTGTGGCCCTTACCAAACATGGGGTAGCTTCTAGGTCCTTCTCACAGAAGCCACCCCTATGCACCTCCTGCTACCAAAATCTTGCCACGTAAACCCACTACAGGCACTAGAAAGCCAAATCTTCAAATTGATCTGTATTAATACTCCTGTCAAATACATGGAACCATTCATTGCTATGTCAGCAATTTTATCATGTTTGTAAAATACTGAGGTTGATATTCATGCATGTCAAGCACGCATTTTACATTTTACCTTCATCACAACATACACCATAAAAAGGTGTGTCTCATTTAACAATCTCTTTTCCAAAATTCAGTCTTAATGAGGAGGTTACTAGACTTATTTATTTATTTAATTATTTTAACTTTTATTTGTCATTGTATATAAGTCATATATCGTTAAAAGAATGTAAAAACTTTACGCATTCCTTGCAATCTTAAGATGCCAAGTCAGACCATATTCATAGAATCACAGAATGCCTTGGGTTGGAAAGGAACCTTAAAGACCACCAAGTTCCACCCTCCCAGCCCTCCCCCCACCCCTCTACCAAGCAGGGTCACCTAGACCATGTTGCACAGGATTGCAACCAGTGTAACACAACCCCCAAGACCTTCCCCGCAGAGCTGCTCTCAATGAGTTCTCCCAGTCTAAACTCATGTCTGGGATTGCCCCAATGCAGGTGCAGCACCTTGGACTTAGACTTGCTAAACATTATTAAGTTTATGTGGGCCCACTTCTCAAGCTTGTCCAGGTCCCTCTGGATGGCATCCCTTCCTTCTGCTGCATCAAGGACCTGGGAGTATTGGTTGACAGTCGGCTGAATATGAGCGGGCAGTGTGCTCAGGTGGACAAGAAGGCCAACAGCATCCTGGCTTGTTTAAAAAACAGTGTGGCCAGCAGGTCCAGGGAAGTGATTGTCCCCCGTACTTGGCTCTGGTGAGGCCGCACCTCAAGTACTGTGTTCAGTTTTGGGCCCCTCGCTGCAAGAAGGACATCAAGGTTCTCTAGCATGTCCAGAGAAGGCCAATGAGGCTGGTGAGGGGTCTGGAGAACAAGGCTTGTGAGGAGCGGCTGAGGGAGCTGGGATTGTTCAGCCTGGAGAAGAGGAGGCTCAGGGGCGACCTTATCATACTCTACAGGTATCTTAAGGGAGGCTGTAGAGAGGTGGGGATTGCTCTATTCTCCCATATACCTGGTGACAGGACAACGGGGAATGGGCTAAAGTTGTGCCAGGGGAGGTTTAGGTTAGATATTAGGAAGAACTTTACTGAAAGGGTTGTTAGGCATTGGAACAGGCTGCCCAGGGAAGTGGTTGAGTCACCATCCCTGGAGATTTTTAACAGACATTTAGAGGGAGAGCTTAGTGATATGGTTTAGTGGAGGAGTTGTTAGTGCTAGGTCAGAGGTTGGACTAGGTGATCTTGTGATCTTGGAGGTCTCTTCCAACCTAGATGATTCTGTGATTCTGTGAACCACTCAGCTTAGTTGTGTCTGACATCCTGCTGAGGGTGCACTCGATCCCACTGTCTATGTCATTGATAAAGACATTAAATAGCACGGGTCCTGAGACAGAACCATAAGGGACACTGATCCTTATTGAACTCCACATGAATATAGAGCTTTTGACCACAGATATCTGGCTGTGGCCATCCAGCCAATTCCTTATCCACCAAATAGTCCACCCTTCAAAACCATCTCTCTCCAATTAGAGGTAAAGATATCATGTGGGACCGTGTCAAAGGCCTTCCAGAAGTCCAGCTAGATTACATTGGTTGGCCTTCCGTTGTTGACTGATGCAGTCACTCCATTGTGGAAGGCCACCAGATGGGTCAAGCACAATTTGCCCTTTGTGAAGCTATGCTGGCTGTCTCAGATCACCTCTTTGTCTTGCAAGTGACTTATCATTGCTTCCAGCATCTGTTTCATGTTCTGGGCAGGCACAGAGGTGAGGCTCACTGGTCTGTAATTCCCTGGGTATTTCTTTCAACCCTTTTTAAAAATGGGAGTGATGCTTCCCTTTTTCCAGTCACAAGGGATGGCTGCCATGACTTTTCAGATACAATGGGGACGGGCTTGACAACTAAATCAGTCTATTCCCTCAGGACCCTGGGAGGCATGTCATTGGCCCCCATAGACTTGTACCTGTTCACTTCCACTAGGTGGTCTCAAATCTGCTCTTTGCTTACAATGGGAGGGACATTGCTCCCCCAGCCCCTGCCTAGATGTTGTGGAAGCCTGACTGGCAGTGAAGACTGAGATAAAGAATTTGTTGAATACCTCAGGCTTTTCCATGTCTGTTGTTACCAGTTCTCCCTTCTCATCCATCAGAGGGGGTACACTCTCTTTGTCCTTTCTTTTTCTGACCAGTGTACCTATAGAATTCCTTCTCATTATTCGTTGCCTCCCTTGACAGGTTCAGTTCCATCTGTCCCTTGGCTTTCCTGATCCCATCCCTGCACCTCCAGACAGCATCTCTGTACTCTTCCCAGGCCACATGACTCTGCTTTGACTGTCTGCACATTTCGTTCTCACACCTCAGTTTGACCAGCAGATCCTTGCTCAGCTATACCAGTTTCCTGTCTTCCCTGCTTGATTTCTTACCCATGGGAATGGAAAGCTCTTTTGCTCTAAGAAAAGAGTTCTTAATGAGTTGCCATCTCTGATCAGTTCCTCTTTCCCTAAGGACAGTGTCCCAGGGGATCTCATCCACCAGGTTTTTAAATGGATGGATGCTCACTCTTCTAAAGTTCAGGGTCCTGACTTTGATCTTTACTAGGCCCGTATTCATCAAGATCAATAACTCAGCCAGTATCTGGTAGCTGCAACCCAGGCTACCTCCAGTCTTAACCTTTTTAATAAGTTCATCTGCATTGGTTAGCACCAGGTCTAGTAATGCTTCTTCTCTGTTTGGCCTAATACCTGGATCAGGAAGTTATACTCAATGTACTCCAGAAGTCTGTATTACAGAAGGGTTGCTTACACCTGCTGTGTAGCTTTCCCAGACTGGGTTGTTGAAGTCCCCAATCAGGATGAGAGTCTGCAAGTGTGAAGTTTCTTTTAGCTGAGGTAAAAAGGCCTTGGCAACATGCTCTCTTTCATCAAGCAGCCTGTATTAGACCCCAACTGCAAGGTGTCCTTTATTAGTCCAGTGCTTAAATTTTACCCACAAGCTCTCATCCTATTCATGGCTGTTTCTCAGAGCAGCTCTTCACAATCTAACCATATCCTAACATAAAGGAAAACACCCCCACCCCTCCTTCCCTGCCTATCTCTTCTGAAAATTGTGTAGCCCTCAACTGCAGTATTCCAGTTGTGTGATTCATCACACCATGTTTCTGTAATAGCAATTATGCCGTAATTTTGTATTTGCACCATGGTTTCCCACTCCTCTTTCTTGTTTCCCACGCTGTATGCATTGGTGTAGAGGCACTTCAGCTGGGCTATCAACCACAACACCTTTTTGGACTAGCCCTTCCTAATTCCTTTGGGGCAATTCACAAGTTGTTTCCTGAAGTCTTGCTGTTCTTTAGTTCTTCTCTGTCACTCAGAGGTACATCCCCTTCCCTCACTGAATCTAGGCTAATACTCTGCTAATAAGTCCAGCCAGCTTGCTGCTGGCTTGACCTAGGGCTAACAGAACATGGTAAAAAGAAGATCCTGACTATTTTCAGGACAGGACAATGCTAGGTATTTTAAATAACACAGATGAAAATTAGTATTTTTAGGCTTTTTCTTTAATTGCTGCTGGGAAGAAAAAAAGAGGGGGGGGGGGGTAGCTATGTAGACTTTTTTAGCTGTTTCCTTTAATCAAATGCACCACTGATATCACATTTCATTACTTCTCACAACTGATATTAAAATGGAGTCAGCTAGCTAGCTAGAGATTTAGAAGTAGCCTTTCAAGTTCACCTTTAGGAAGCTGTAATAGCTTTGCCTAGTAGGCTGTTTAGTAATGCAGCATATGGCATACCAGGCTTTAGACAGGACTAGAGATCAAATCTAACCTCATAAATCTCTGAGTTCATGACTACAAGAAGCTGTCAAAAACTAGATGTTGTTTCATTCTCCAGGGGCTGGTGCATTGCTCTGGATCTCTCTTAAGTGCCCTCTAGCAGCTGATCACCAAAATGTGTAATAGCCTTGGGAAGAACTACACTACCCTTTTGACCCCAGAGGTAATATTTTGATATGGCTTGACCTTAATAAGACCGCTAGCATAAGTGCCTAACAGTAGCAGTAAAGGAAAACCTTTTCTGAATAACAAACAGCTGAAGAAAACATTTTCTGTACACTCCATAAATTATGACATTTACCTCTGGCAAGTATATTTAGAGAAAATCATGTTCTGAATCACATTTTAGAATACTCAGATTTAACACTGGTCTCTAATCCAAGAAGCAAAAAAATACTGTAAAAAATTCTGCCACTGACTCAATTTTATCATTATTAATCCAACAAATCGAACTGAATATAAAGAGCTGGGCTTTTCCTTTCTGATTTACTCTTTTACATTTATCCTACTGTTTAAATTATTTCATTATTTCATTTGAATTTAGGATGAAGGATAAGAATAGCAGATTCCTTAAGTATGAGGAGTATGAGGATGCTTTTTTTATTTTTTTAATTTTTTTTTTTTCCCCACAATAATGAAAGACAATAACCTTACCACTTTTACTGACAATAGATTCTTGATCATTATTTGTGACACTATTACTTGGCAATTACAAACAAAACCTGACAAATTCTTTTCTTATTCCTTTCCTTTTACAGCTGTGTGTCACAGACAATGTACTCTTTTCTGCAAGTCTTACCACTAATACAGTTTCCTGCTGTACCTTGTGGGAAAGTACTGTCATCTGGGCCACTTGGTCCATGATGATCTTAATTTCTGTAGGATGCCAGAGCAGTTAAGTGGTTTACATAGTGTGAAGAAACAATTAAGCTGCCTAGAAGCTACATGATGCATAGCAAAATAAGGTAAGAGGAGGACAGAGGGTTCATTGAGCTAGATTTGTTGTACAGACAAGAAATTTGGAATGGCTGAAGTGAGGATGAAGGGCACATTGGCACAGAATTTGGCAGCACCAAACCCTTTTCAGCAATGGCAGTGCCATGCTGTTTTTCCATTGCTGATTTTTGTTTGTTTGTGTGTTCTCATCATAACTGCAATCTAAAAGTACTTGCATGTACATATGTAAATATTACATCGTGCAGACTTACCTGATTTTATTCTGTAGCAGATTGTAAACTAAAAGAAGATTTCACTCTATATGGAAAAGCTCAGGGAATTTTCTTGGACTTTTCAACCTGTGAGGAACACAGCTTGAGATGCTGAGTATCCTTGAAAACAACCAAGCCACTTTCTCCAAATTCTGTCCCTCATATAAGAGTAGTCTTTTCTTTGCCCCAAAAATGCCTTGGTGCAAAAGGCACAAAGATGAGCTCCATTACTTTGACAGCTACTGAAACTGTTCAGTATTTTGCTCTTATGAGTAAGTTCCATCAAAACTTATAGAATGGGGAAGAGTGGAAATTAGATTTTGAAGAAAAGCTCCCTGTTAAAAGTTCCATAGCTATTTTGAGATGAAAACATGTTCTCTTCATTAAAAAAACAGCACAGTGTGTAATTTATTATTATTATTATTATTATTATTTAATGGATGACATTAAAGCTCACACAAAAACAAACAACAACAACAACAAGCTAATTTTTCAGGACAAATATTTATTTATTTATTCAGACTATGGTATAGATGCTTACTTATGACTCTTTAGATAAGAATTTTACTTGTTCTATTTACCATCCATAAAAATCATAAGCAAAAGAATAGTGAAATGTCTAGATAACCCTTTTTATGGCTGAAGCATAAATCTAGCTTTTCAGAGTTTTTATTGATTTCAGTTCCATAATACGCAAGTATTTCGCAGGTTAATTAGATTAGTATAGCAGGGCTCCTAATATAATCTTTAGCTCTGTTCCCTCAGTCATCCAGTGAAACTAATTGGGGAAGGTTTGCTTGTTTATATGTTTGTATGGAAAATGGTAGCTGGTATTGTGAATGTCATTCTAATTATGGTGGAAAAGATTTGTCAGAGAGGATGCATGAAGAAGATGCAGTCAGACTTTGAATTATTCTAGTCTTCCCAGAATATTTATTTTACACCAAGATGTTTCTGTAACATATATTCAGTTCTTATAAATGTATCTCTCTTGGTATTGTGAACCAAGATACCAATAATGAAGATAAGGTATTTTCTAATAAACACTCTGCAAGAAGAATCAAGATTTAGAAGTCTTTTGAAAATCGGTTTCCAGTAGCGAACCAACCCGCGTGTGCATATGGCAACATGGCACCATATGGCAACTATGGCAACACCTGCAAGAGCAGGGTCTTGAGAGAGAAAGGAAACAATACATCTCTACAACTTTCTCTTCCAGGTATGGATAATTATGTCTATTCCATTCTGAGTGTAGCTGATGCACACACAGATCATTGCACACAGATCCTTTTCAGACAGAAAGAATTTTGAGAAAATAGTAAAGTCATCCTGAAAATGAAAGAGGTAATTTATCGAGTTGTTCAACAAGAAGCAAAAATAATGAATCCTATTTTCATGTATGTTTCCACTCTTACAGTCCCAGTGCTTCAAAATGATGTGCTCATCTGAGAAGTGGATCTGAAAGGTTAAGTGTGGACCTACACCTATGTAGGATTGAGTGACCAATGCTAGCAATCTAGCTACTATCAAATGGAAAATATAAGGCTAAGTTCTTCCTACTTGTCTCTTAATAGGTATGCTAATTTCATTTCCCTGTCCACACTTACCAACTAACATATTTGACATAATGGTCTTTTCAGATCTGGTTGAAATTGATTAAAGTCCTTACAAGTAGTTCAGGAGGAAACTGGCAGACAGATAAGAGAAAAAAAAAAAAAAAAAAAAAAAAGTGGAAATGGACAAATAACAAATAACAGGCAAATATAATTGCCTAATTGTCATATATCTACAGGAAAGCAGGCATATATATATGTATATACTTCTACTCAAAGTTACTGCATCTAAGTTTAAAAACAAAGCATCTTCTGAATCCCCACATCTCTTTGATAAAAAGAAGCTGCCAATTCCAATGTGACACTGCTTTGGAGAGTTCTTCAAGGCAGGCTGTATGTGAGATGCCTGCTCTTCATAAAAGAATTGCTCCCTAAACATCCTGGCAACTTGGTACAGACATTAGCTGATGGAATAACTCATATATAGGACAATCGATTGCAGAAGAGAAGTGACAAGGCCTGCCCTGGGATCAGGGCTATGTATGCATGCTTGTGTAAATGTTAAGGTATAACATCTCAAGCTGAAAGCAACAGATGTACTTACTGTGTAATGTCATTCAGCCAGTCATTGCACTTGTTTGTTATTCTGCCATGTTTCCATTACCCTTACCTACTGGTATTAATGAACAGTATTTATTTACTTATTTGTTAATGTCTTTCCAGTTATATATTGAGATCTTTTGAGGAATTATTTTGACAGATAGCATTTACAGAGTGAGGAAACTTGAAGGGGGCTACAGGGATGGCTCTGGCAACTATGTGCAGCATGAGAGGAAGTGGAAGCTTGTGTCTCGTGGGAGATGCAAGCATTGAGAGGACTGGCATTGAGGAAGAAATCAAGTGGGGAAGAAAGGATGTAATTACACATTCATCCACTATATCTTCAGTGAGTGTCACCATCTTGAACACTGTATACAGTTCTGGTCCCTTCATTTCACAAAGAATATAGTAGAATGAGAAAAAGCTCAGAGACTGCAACAATAAAGATAAAAAATATGGAACAGATTCTTGACAAGCAAAGACTGAATAATCCGAGGCTTCTCAGCCAGGGAAAGAAATGACTGAAGAGGTATTATGATAGAGCTGTATAAATACTGAGACAGGTATGGTGTCAGAAAAGAGGGAATAATTTTTTGTTCCATCTTACAAAAAGGCCATAAAGTAACTAGCAAGTGCTATTTTTGAAACAAAGGAGCAACATAGGGAAATCTTCACATTGTGTTTCATAACTGGTCACAGGATGCTGTAGATGCTAAAAAATTACATAGGTGCAGAGATGGACTGGACAAACTCATGGAAGAAAACTCAATCCTTTGGTCAGGAAAGCCAAGAGCTATTTACTGCTTGATAATGATACTCAGGAAAATTGTCTTGCTGTATATTCTTGTCCTTCCCTTTTGCTCTTCTGTGGGCAACTGGTGCTTGTGAAAGAGACAGAGCTCTGTGCTGTACGCACCAGACCATCCAGCCACTCCTGCATGCTTCATTAGTTTGCTCTCTGGCTTTAGGAGCTGACTGATCTCTGACTTATCCTGCAGTTCAAAAATATATCAGACTATGTGAAGATGCAGTCATAGATGACTTACCCTATAAATAGTAGTTCTCCCACAACATAACCTTGATAACATTGGAAAATGCAGTGGAGTTTACTCATATCTGCTGTGACAATAATGCAGTAATGCATCTTCCTTAAAGTTCAATGAAATACAAACAGCAGTAAAATTATTTTAAAGGTGTATGAAGCCAAATTCTGCTTTCCTGTCCAGTCAGCATGATGCAGCAGAATGCAGCATGGCTGAAAAAGGTGTTTTGTTTTGTTTTGTTTTGTTTTCCCGTTACTGCTTTTACACACCACTAAATACGTATTTATCAAATGTTTTCTTTGAGAAGGCTAAAGCATGCAGATGAAAAATATGTCAGGGAAATTATAAATGGGTGTATAGGCTATGGGGAAATGATGTATGTAATGAATTAAATCTGGAGATTAGATAGAGAATACTAATGAGTTTAAACAATATCAGATCAAGGTACTCAGATTCACCAGAATCACTGAGCCAGAGCAGGCAAGTTTGTGCTCTGACATTCTTTCTCTCTCTCTTTTTTCTTTCTCTGCAGCCTGAACAGATTAATTACTGGTTCAGTGCAAGGTTAATAATCACTACCAACTGCCAGATTCAGTTAAGAGTTTACTGAAGAGATATTAACAACACACTTATATTGCAAAGCTTGGGACGCTTTGACTTTCTCAGAAGTCATCTCTGTCAGGAAAAGAGGAAAAAAAAAAAAAAAAAAAAGGGAGTATTTCACACAGACATATCCAAATTTACCACAACTGTTTAAAAAATGTGCCCCTTCCCTACTGTAATGTAAATGTAGCACAGAAAAAAAAAAAAAAAAAAAAAAAATTAGAAAGTAGACTGGAATTGTGACAGATTGATTTCCTTTTTTATTCTGAAATATTTTAATTAAAGTGTTAATATTGAGGAGTTAATTTTATGGGGGGACATGAATTAGGAAAATCAGCAGGAATAAAGTTGTCATTTGGGGGTTGAGAAATAAAAGGAAAAAAATAAATCAGTGTGCACGTACACGTGTGTGTGTATGTGTTGGGGTAGGGGAGAGAAGGATAAAGGATATTAAGGACTATTGGATTTCCAGGGAGGAAGTATCCTAAAGAATAATGCAACAGTAAATCACTAGTAAGTTGCATTTTTAATAGCCACAACACTATTTCTTTTTCTTGGGTAGGAAGTAATGTAGCAGATCTTTTAAAATAAATAATTGAGAATCCGACAGTTCCAAAGATAATGTCCTGCAGTGACTAAGGCAGACCTGTGCTTCCTCCAGACACACTTTGGGGAATCTGAAATGACTGCCTGGAGGAAAACAAACAAACAAATAAACCTTAATGTTTTCTTACTGATGCACTTCTACTTACCGTCACAACAGATGAGGTGATGAAGTTTGATATACTTTAGCTTGATACACTTGGGTTGATATACTGTTTCCAGATATACCCTTGAATACTTGTTTGCATCTTGTTTGCATCTTGCTTGCATCTTGTTTGGCTGACAGGAGTTTATCTGAGAACCAAGGAGATGAGTGTTTACCCTACCATGTCTCATTCACTTGCTCCCTCTACATTCCACGGGGATGTGGCTGCTGCTCCAGGACATCTGGGGAAAATAATAATAATAATAATAATAATAATAATAATAATAATAATAATAA
>NC_048894.1:102565078-102577433 GCF_011077185.1 Oxyura jamaicensis
AATAATAATAATAATAATAATAATAATAATAATAATAATAATAATAATAATAATAATAATAATCTGTATTTGTTCATGCTGTGCCACTGCCTGCCATTTCCCTTCCCACAGCCATCAGATGCTGTGGCCCCTGGGTTGCCCTGGGTTGCCCTGGGTTGCCCTGGAATGGAAGGGAAGGGAAAGGAAGGGAAGAGAAAATAGAATAGTTCAGTTGGAAGGGACCTGTGTAGATCATCTAGTCCAACTGCGACCATTTCAGGACTAACCAAAAGTTATCTTATTGTGGGCATTATCCAAATGCCTCTTGAACACTGACAGGATGGGACATCAACCATTTCTCTCAGAAGCTTGATTCAGTTTTTTACCACCCCCAGGGTGAAGACATATTTTTTTAATGTTCAAACTGAAGCTTCCCTGGTGCAGCTTTGTGTTGCCTTCCCTCTTATCCTATCAGGAAGAAGAGACTGGCACTTACCCTGCTCAGGAAGTTGTAGAGAGTAATGAGGTCACTTCAGTGTCCTTCTCTCCAGACTAGACAGCTCAAGTATCCTCAACCTCTGCTCAGAGTCCCTTCCAGCCCTTTTACCAGCTTTGTTGCCCTCTGGATGATTTCAAGTACATTAACATCCTTTTTGTTTATTGTGGAGACGAGAACTGCACACAATATTCAATTTTTAATGTATCCCAAAATGTGGTTTGCCCTCTTGGCTGCTAGGGCACACTGCCGACTCATGTTGAGTCAGTGTTGGTACCTGCTCATCTCCCCCACCTCCATGAGCTTTCCCCATTTCTGAGACCATGCCTTCTACTGGGAGATTTGTCTTTGTCTTTCTGAAATAAGTTCTGGGGAACCCTTTTTTTTTTCATCATCATCTCTGTTTTGTTGTTGTTGTTGTTTTTGTTGCTGTTTTTCCCCCCTAGGTCCCCAGTAAACCCTACTTTTCACAGTCTAAATAGTGTATGTAAGCACAACACAAGATGAGCCTTCAAATCGGTGATTCTGTCTCATGTCTTTGAATTACCTGGAGGATTCAGGACATGCCACTTGTTTTTAATCTTGGTGTTAAGAAAACCTACAACCAGCCTGTCCTGGTCACAGAAGGCTTCCATCCGGGAATTCAAATGTTCAGTTTTAGCTAACATTTAGCTGTGGATAATATTCACAATGTAATCTTGTTGTTTGTTTTTGTTTTGTCTATAACACCTTGATGGGACAATTTTGGGTCTGGAGCACTAGTCATATGAGGGAGACCAAAAAATACATGTTATGTCCAACAGTGCTTTACAGGTACAATATATTTGCACCAATACCAAAGACAGACCTTGGGCAGGGAAGGCTCATGAAACCTTCCTTTATATTTTTTATAAATTCAGATTATGTCTAGATAACTGAAATCTCACCTAAATCTGAACACTTGCTGTTTATTTAAGATGAGACAGCTTCAGCAGTATAAGATCAGTGAGGGTTAGGTAGACTTAAGCTGAATAAAGATCTTACACTCATGCCATAATAAAAGGGAACTGTGCTAAAGGAAAGTCATCCCTTTCAAATTACCTCCTCAGTAATGCCTCAGGAGGCATTATATATATGTTCTTATTGCCCCAATGCTTAGGATTATACCTAAAGGCAGAATTTAAGCCTGAATAAAGCTTCAAAATGTAATCCAGGAAAATGTGTCTTCTTGAAAACCTCTTTGACTCCCTTCTAGGGTGTTGTGGTTTAACCTGTCAGGCAGCTAAGCACCACACAGTTTTCTGTGACCCCACCCCCAACCCACCCCGCTCCATCTCTCCAACCCCAGTGGGATGGATGAGAGAATCAAGAAAAACAAGGTAAAAGCTCATGGTATGAGATAAAGGCAAATTAATAGTACAGAAATCGAAGGGATAATAATAATATACAAAGAAAGTGATGTAAAATGTAATTTCTCACCGCCTGCTGATGCCCAGCCAGAGCAAGCAATGCCTACCTCCCTCTGCAAGCCAATCCCCCCAGTTTTATTTTTCAGCATGCTGTTATATGGTGTGGAATATACCTTTGGCCACTTTGGGTCAGCTGTCCTGGCTGTGTCCCCTCCCAGCTACTTGTTCACTCTCAGCCTCCTCGCTTACAGGGCAGTATAAGAAGCTGAAAAGTCCTGGACTATGTGTAAGCGCTGTTCTGCAACATCTAAGCCATCAGTTTTTTATCAACATTATTCTCATCCTAAATCTAAAACACACACCAGCTACTAAGAAGAAAACTCTATCCCAGCTGAAACCAGGACATAGTGAGACAAAATGCTTCTGCTGCTGCTTCGTTGTTGGGGCTTTCACTGAAAGACGGTCTCAGTACTAACTTCAATTCTTCATAGCATTAGATGTGATGATGTGGAAAATAAATAAAATAAATAAATAAAGGTAAAGTTTTTTAAAGTTACTTTTAAAGAACAATTCTGCTCAGAAAGCTATATCTTAACATTTTGTTTTTCAATGTTATGCTCTTCAGTCCCTTATTTTTCAGTAATGGAATTCTTTTCATGCTAACAGTTTGACATACAGTAGAGGTGGAAAATAAGCCATGTCATGCGCAGCTTCATAGATTCATCAGACTTCTGATGAATGCTGTTTCCAGAGAAATTTCTGATTTTTGGTTGTTGTTAGTGTTATGTGAATCTTAGAAAACAAAACAAAATTATAAATCTGAGAGAGCTGGGGATGTTAAGCCTGGAGAAGAGAAGGCTCTGTGGAGACCACATTGTGAATTTTCAAGACTTAAATGGGTCTTATGAAAGAGATGGGGAAGGACTCTTTATTCAGGTAGATAATAATAGGACAATGGGGAATGGTCTTAAAATAAAGAGGATCAATTTAGACTAGACTAGACTAAAGGGAAATTTTTTGCTGTAAGGGTACTGGAACAGGTTGCCAAGAGCAGCTGTGGATGCCAACCTAATTTACTGGGTGGCATCCCTGCCTATGGCAGGGTGTTGGAGTTAAATGATCTTTAAGGTACCTTCCAACCCAAGTCTTTCTATGATGATTCTATGATGATGATATATTTTGAAACCTGCTCATTTGACCTTCTCCCCAGATAAGTATATGATATGCATATTCATATATATGTGCAGATACATATATATGTTTGCTGTCCAATATCTTATGTTTATAATAAAACTTCATAGGCTCCTACTTACAAGCAGTTAAACCAATTCAGCTTGTCAAGCTGTTTTCTTTTTGTTTGCTTGTCTGATTTTAAATATTTCATTTTTGAATGTGTATTTTAACTTATTAGGGATGCACGTCTGAGTCATAGCTCACCTGTGCATTGGAAGTACTTAAAATATGAACTGAAACAGAATGATTTGGGATGACAGAATACTTTTTTATTAATGAAATACCACTGTCCTTTTCACAGTTTTCTTTCTTAAATACACTTCTTTGTAAAATAAGTATGCATTATTAGTATTTTCTCAACACACTCGACTTGTGTTTACCCTTCCTGCAAATTGTTACTGGCATAAATGAAAACTTCCAAAATGGTTTTAACCTTTCCATATTTCCCTTGTCTTCCCATATATTTCTAAAAAAAATCAGAGGAATTAGACACTAGTTTCTTGTGTTTCTTTCACACTTCTCATCTTTTTTTTTTTTTTTTTAAACAATATTAGTGTTTAATATCCTGATATACGTTGACTTGCAATGGCTCATTATAAACAAAGTGTCTGAAGCTGTACTAAGAAAAGGGTACAAAGTTCTAAAATAATTGAAAATCAATATATAAAACCATGACGTCATGTGTGTTTTCTTGGAATACTTTGTATTTTGTAGACTGCATTTTAGTTTAATGAACAGACACAGAAGTTGAAAATATATATTTGAATATAGATCTTTTTTTTTTTTTTTTTGTTACAGCTAAAATGATACAACAAACATAAGAGTAACAGAGATATTTTGTCCCATATTCAATCCATTGCAGCCGTGTATATTACTTTACCTTCTTATTCTTTAGTTCATAATCTATTGAATAGTGACGCTTTGAACAGAATTGTTGGTATTCACAAGAGCATATAGATCTTTATCATAAAGCTGCATAATATTTAGGCCCTGATCATATGGACATTTATTCACAAACTGAACTGAGAAATGCATAAAACACTGAGTTGGGTAATTGTAGATTCTAATGTAATCTCTATGACTTTTCCAGCCACTTGTAAACTTCACTCCCCAGCACTAAAATCTGGGAATAGAATATCAAGGTGATTCATCATCCCAGAAAGAAAAAAATACTTAACTGTAAAACAACACCTATCTATGTATAGATAAAAAAGTTTTGAAAGATTTACCCTAATGAAACCTGAGTGCCACAGACTGTCATAGAAAAAAATAATAAGAATCTATTTGCAAATCAAGCTGTAGGGTTGAGTAAACATCTCTTTCACCTAATCATTTCCATTGATCACTCATCTGACTGAGTAATCTTACGGAACTGAGATAACTGTATTAGGCTCTGATTCAGTATAGAGGGAAAAAAAAAAAAAAAAAAAAAAAGTGTTCAGAAAAGATACTTATATCCCAATCTCTGAAGTAAAAATAATGTTTATTTTTGTTGTTGTTTTGGTTTGTTTTTTTGAGTCATGCACTCAACAAGAAACTGAGCTGTTGCTCTTGTTTTGAATTTATTCTAATTATCCAGTTTCAAAATATTATAACTGATATGAATCACAAATCACTTGTCACAATATGAATCAAACAAGCAAACAAACAAACAAACAAAATTAGACCTTAAAGTTCATGTATTTCTACACTTGACCTGTTTGATGATTCCTTGTTTCTACATCCCTACCACTGTTTGACCAAAACTGAAGGGGGTTGATAGAACAAGCACTTTTACATTTAAAACAACTGGGACTTTTTAAATTTCTCAAATCCTCAGGAATTTGTTTTACCTCCTAATTCACTCTGAGATTAGTGTTAAAAATAGGACATTAGTTCATCTTAAATTGCTTGGCTTTCTGTAAAAGTGTTAGATGCCCTACTCACACTCAATCCATGCATTCTGAACATGGTCTGCAAGGTCAGCCAATAATGTAATATTTCACATTAACATCAGATTGGATTCTGTTCAAAATGAACATTATATATATATATATCTTTTTCTTTATTTCCCGTTTGGAGTTTTATGTATAATTTTCACAGACTTAGTCACTCCTGTTTAACCCACGCTCCCCAGTCATTCAAGAAGCATTTGTCAAGGAGGAAGGCTGGTATGCCACTTCTGAAGGTAATGTCCAACAGAATCACCTCTCTTTCCATAGAATTACTAACATTCTTCCTCAGAAAAAAATGGGACTGGCAGACTGTAGATGGAGAGCAGCAAACAGGTGGTCCCGCTGCTGCTACACATCTACAGAGTGTTAAGAGCACTCCACATCCAGTTATGATTGATGCTGGTACTGTCTTGGTAAACATGCTGCATAGGTAGACAGCTTCAACAAATGTGCTTTAGAAACACAACCCCTGCTAGGCATCACAGGGTTTCTTAAACAAGGAAAAATCAATATTTCAAGTAACTTTCTACTGTAAATTGCAGGTTCTCATTAACCTTTTCAGTTCCACCATGACAGAAAAAGGACTAATTTAGCAATGAAATGTCAATTCAGTCTAAAATGAATCTGTTGCTGAAACCTAATTTAAGAGCTCTGGGTCTCACCTTATCAAGACATCTTCATTTAAATGCATACTCTGACTTTTGTTGCTACATCAGACTAATTTGAAAAGCAAGCTTTCAACTGCAATGTGAAGGGGTGATGAAAACTGTGAAGGGGAAGCAAGAAGGGAAAGGAAGGGCAAGGATAACTTTTCTGTTACATTCTGCACTAGTGTGGTTTTATTAGCTTAACCTAACTTTTTGGTTAATCATTCATCAAATAATGCAATACATATTTTAGAGTGTTTCAAGCAATAATCTAGATTTCAAAATCACATTGAAGCTGATATTCTGAATAATTGTGTTTTCATCTGTGACACTTGAAAATGATGATTTATTTAGAAGTTTCTGTTCAGAATTTTTGTAGAACTAGGAACATCTGATAATAATTTGGTGGTTGGTAAATGAATACTACAGTTGCAGTGATAAAGCCAGTGTATTAAGGTGGATAAAATAAAATAAAATAAAATAAAATAAAATAAAATAAATATATTATTAAGCTAAACATTTCCTATGTTGCTGTCATGCACTAGTGAATGTGTTCTTACTGAGTTTGTTATTACAAAGTCTGGCAGATGTTGCTATACTGATTGCAAATTTCTTATTTTTACTACTTAAAATGTGTAATTTCAGGTCAGTTACTAGAGTTTCAACTGAGCCAGATTTCTAAACATGCACTTAACCTCAAAAGGACTTAGAACAACTAGAACGAGACTGACATAAAAAGGAAGTGGCAAGGTACCTGATGGTACTAAGAAGGAGCTAGAATTCAGCACAAGTAGCATATTATATTAAACTTTCTTACATGATCCTGACTGGGTGATACAACATCTTCTATATAACTTCTCCATAGAAGTCTAATTCTGCCTGTAAATTGCACCAGAAAATGATTAAACAGATTAAGAAAGTAAAAGCAAAAAATGACTCCTGATTCATTGCCAAGTATTTGAAGTCTGTAGATGAAGTGTGGTCATTTGAGATGCTAACAAATAATCCAATGTTGAGACACAGCTATAAAGTGTTAGGAAAATTGTATTATTCTTATTATTCTTTGGTATATGTATAGTTTCTACACTAATTTATATATGAAATTATTTTTTTGTTCTTCTATGATATATCTGTGACATTGGCCTCATTTCCTTTTCCAGCAGGATATTTTGGTTTTGGTGCTTTCGTTGGATTTTTTAATATTTTTTTTTCCCCCTAGGAGAATTTACTTACTTACTTACTTACTTATTTATTGCCTAAAATCATTAGCAGCTATCATGTTAGGACCCTTCTAAATAATCACCATTTATAATGCCTAAAATACAGTCATCATCTTGCATTAGTCCTATATAATTTTAGTCTTTCAACTCATTCCCTGTGATTTTTTTCATTTATACCATTAGTGCTGCATTGAAAGTGAAATGCTTTCCTAAGAGTAAATACTAAGTGTCTGAAATTTCTTTTCATTTTGAACTGAATTGCATAGTTGACTTACCAGGCAATGTTTTTTGATTCTATAAATATTTTTCATTCAAAAACATGAAAATCTTTGTCATGGTTTATTACTTTCTCAACAATACAGTGAAGTATATTAAAAGAAAGTCCTTACATAAAATATTCTGCAGTTTGGTGAACAGCAAACTCTTCTGATATGATGAAATTTCTAATGCTTCAGTACAAGCACGGCAAAAAAGCAAGATCTTTCACCTCTTGGGTTACTGCTGTTCTGCTATATGATTACACAGAAGTTGGTAATATCTCCGTAAGTCTTTTAAAAATAAAGCATTATCTAGCTATTGGACCCCATGAGCTTTCAGAGCAGTCAGTCTAGAAAATAAAACAGGATTCTGAATACTGAGATGTCCTTTTTTTTTTTTTTTTTTTTTTTTTCCTGTGTCTGATTAAATGCTTGTGGTTTCACCCTCAACATTAAACAAGCAAACAAACAAACAAAAATAAAAACAAAAAACATGGTCCTGAGGAAAAATTCTTCATTTCTGGGGGGATATATGGGGATGAGATGTTCAGTAATATAAAACTGACAAATTGGAAGCTCAGCTTTAGGCATGAATCCATTATACCAAGAAAAGGTCCTCTTTAAAAAAGCTTTCAAATATGTGTTTACCTAGGACAGCCCCTAAGTAACCAGATGTTAACATATGTCTGAAAGCTAGATCATGAGAGTCTTAAAACCCTGCATCTGCTAACAATTCCTGATGCAGGTGTCTAAATGAAACTGCTTAACAGATTTATATCTATATTGGAGCTCCCTCTAGTAGGTATGATGGAAGGTGTGCAGGTTGCCTGGAGGGATAAAGCCAACTGAAATGCAAGAAACATAAAAGGAAATGAAAAATGAAGAACTTCCTTTCAAATAAGGTTAATTCATGTAAGGAGAAGCAGTGATTGGAGAGACAGTGGTCTGTGATATAGGTGAGGATTTTCTGACCTGCTATCTTTCACTAGCATGATATCCAGTACATTAAAAAGAAAAAGCTAACAGGGAACAGAATTTATAGGACTATAAATACACACAACACAATAAAGAGGAAAATCAATTACTTTTCTCAAACAATCCAGCCTTTTATATGTTAAGTGTAAAAAGAGTAAAGAAGTTTCTTTATGTTTCTGCATTCCCTTATATTTATTGTGCACTATTGTATTTGTCTGTGTCAATTATGCTCAAAAATATAGAGATGACTATAGATAATATAAGAAAAAGAAAATATTTTTCTGAAAGTTATCAGATACAATCATACTCTATACATTAATAAACTGTCTTTACTACCATGTCATTACCAAATTGGTAGAAGCATAATGGAATAAAAAAAAAATGTGTTTTGCAAGGCCAAATGTTGGCATTATATAAGCTGATTACACTGCATAAGCTAATTTCATAAGCTAATCAGGTGGAGCAAACTAATGCAGTGATTTAAGAAACTTCTTTAGAGAAAGTTGTAGTGAATAAGGACTTTTTTGTTGTTGTTGTTAAGAATGTTATTTTTTTTAACATGAATTTATCTGGGGGGAGATAGGAAAAACATTATTATACTTGAATCACTTGATTCCTTAGGAGATATCCGATTTGTGATCTGTATTGCATCACCTGTCCATTTCTAATGCAAAACTAGGGGCTCTTTGCCAGAGATGGCTTTTCCAAAAAAAATGGCAGCTGGTACTGACCTTCTGCAAACTTTCAGCAAATGCTTCCCAAACCGTAAGTTCTGTAAGCACATCTCTGAAAAATAGGTATTTTCAACTGACCTTCAGTGGCTTTCTTGCTGCAACCCTCTTCCAAGTTTGAAGTACATATTTTGTTCACTAGTTTCACCCATTCACTCTTTATCCTCTTAATCTAAGTATGCTTTTTAATGTTAGAACATAAAGAATTTGTTATTAGCCATAAAATGGCAAAATAATAGGACAGAATAAGATAAAATGTATGGATTTTGGAATATGATTTGATATTCAAACAAACCATGTAATGCATGTTGAACTTGTAAATGGAACATTTTACATAAGAATATTATTTACAAAACAAAACAAAACAAAACAAAATCAGGAAATCTGGTGCAGTAAATATTATAGACATATTAGTATATTGAGACAGGGATCCAAATCTCAAGGAAAAAAACCTTTCTCAGATAACTTCTTCAAGTTCTCAAGTTCTTCTTCTTGCCCCTATATACCTCTGATGAACACTGGAATCTTTAAGGATCTCTGCATCTCAAGGATAATATACGCAATTCTTAGTTTTTGTAGTATTGTAAAGATTCCCAGATAAAACTAGTTGCTCAGACCAGCAGAAGAAATGACTGGCCATGCAAAGGAAAGCATTAGGGTTAAATTAATGTAAAGCATAAAAAGTATGTGCCATCTAAAAGAAACATAAACCTTAACAGAATTTATTCTGACACTAATTCAGAAAAAAAAGAAAAAAAAAAAAAGATTAAACATCAATTGGGCTTTTTATATAAATTACTCAAAAAGTTATGAAATATTTTATTCATTTATTTCTTTAAAAGCACACTGTTGGCAGACTTTGGTTCAAGTTTTCGAGTTTGTGGAATTACACAAAAACATTACATAAATACAGCCAAAAAAAGCAAATATTCTTAAGCCATCTCTTTTTTTCTTTCCTTTTCTTTCTAACAATCTGGGATTTGAAATTAAACATTGAATATCAGATTTTTCAAATAACTTCTTACAATTTGCAACCATTGTCATAATCATGTGAAGTATGATTTCCAAAATTTTTATGATATTTAAGACACTTGGAATAATTTTTAATAATACTACCAACATGTGGGGATTTATCTAGAAAAGCATTGTTTCTCTGTTTCTTTGGCCATGAAATCCTATTTTTTTTGTCATTGGTTTTGTGGAATGAAATTCTGTACACAACAGGTTCATTCACATCCAACGGGGCTCAGAGAACACAGGTCATACTCCTGGGGCTGCCAGCAATTGAAGGTCACTTACAGCTGCAGATTTAACAGCTGTGGTGGAAAGCTCAGAAGATGTGTAGAGTTCCATAAACCTGTTCCATACCTTATTTATGTCCTTCTGTTACAACATAGTTTTTAATTTTCTCTCCCAAGTGCCTTCTGTGTCTTATTCTCTGATGTCTTTTTGGAAGAGCTCTGGGACTAAACAGCATTCTGAGACTTCCAGAATCTGTAAAAAGTATTTAAAGGAAAAGTATCTAAACAAATGTGTAACTATTTGGCTTCAGAAGGGATAAAATTCAAAAATAAGTTCATGGAAGCCCAGTTTAGTACTTAGCTTTTAAGCATGTCTACTGCAATAGTTGGAAATCAAGTTTCTTGAGACTGCAAACAAGATTGGAAAGGCTAATTTCCCATAAATAAAAGAGTTGGACATTATAGGAAGTCTAATACACTGTATATTTAAATGAATGGAGCCCGAATAGTAAGTCTCTCCATCTTCCTCGCGACTATTTTAGTGTAGCCTATTTGTAGATATCACTCCAAATAAAGACTGACAAAGAAGCATTGATGACTAAAGCTTGTGTTTAACTGTGCAGTTGAGTCTTTGCATGGTGCATTCATTACACCTTTTTCAAGGTCGCCTCTTCTATTTGTGGCTTTTATTTGTAATTACCCACATCACATCACAGTGACCACTAAGTAAAGTCAAACACAGGAACTTAACACAAGAATACAGCTGGAGAGTTGAAATCGTTTTTTTTTTGTTTGTTTGTTTGTTTGTTTTAAGTGAGAATCCTGTCTAGAAATATGATGTACACATTTCCTTTCTAAAAATGAAGACAAATTTAATTTCCTGGTTTCGATTTTAAATCGTAATGAATAAATGAGTTAAAAGAAGTAAATGTAACAGGTTAAAATACTGAATTAAAATGGCATAGATTTTTTGTTGCTGGTGGTGTAAGCATAGTAGGAAAGCATTTGTTCCTTTAAGGGTACCCGGCCAAGGACCTTTTCCAAAGCAACAAGGGATAAAAAGAAAGGGAAGCAGTGATGGAAAAGATGTCTGTTCAGTCACACTAATCAATGAGAGCATATGAGAATGTGGGAATGTTTATTCCAGTGGGCTTATCTGATGGAGGATTTCTAAGTTGGGAGACAGTGACAAGAAAAACTGATAAGTTTTACTAATTGATGAGGAAAGAGACAGGTTTTGGGAATGTTGATTCAAGCAAGGTTGTCTGAATGAGAATTGCTAGATCAGGGCAATAAGAAATAACAAAGGGGGAACAATAAGCAAAATGCTGATACACAGATCTAACAAAGCAAAAATGGAGACAAAAAACAAACTTCCCAGTTGCACTAGCTGCAGTTACATCAAACTACAGGCACCAGTTCCAGGAAGACAGACCTGGGCTTGGAGACCTGTAAGACTGTGAACCAGTGGGGAAGAGGGAGCAGAATGGGAGGGTACAGAAACTGCAGAGCTCAGCAAACCTGTTTGTGGGTGTTCAGGGGCAAGGGGAAGCAGGAGGAATAAAGAATGTGATAGGTAGAAAAATGTTTAAAAAGGTCTGGTCATACACAGAATGGGGCCAGTCAATACGCTTGTCTGGCTGACCCCTATGCTTCATCACCATGGTCTGTCCTATCATCATACATTTGCTTACTAAACCTTTTCTTAACTCCCTTTCTGTGTACTCATATCCTCTGTCCCATGTGTATGGGTGCTCCAAGGAGTACCTACTAGCTGTGGTGAGATCAAGATTGGTGCCAGCTCCTGGAGTCAAGCTGGGGGAGCAGGCATGCTGACCTATGGTGCCAGCTATTGGAGCAAGGACCGGGATCTCAGAACCAATCACTGGTGGGACCTGTCTGCATGCAAGTGAAACTGGTGCCAGGTCCTGGAGCCAGTCAGGGAGCATAGGCACCTGTGGACTGTGGTGCCAGCTACTGGAGAGAGTGGGGTCTCTGACTCCCATCCGTGGAACAGGAGTGGTGTTTGTTCCCAAACTAGCTACTGGGAAGGATGTTCATAGAATCACAGAATCACAGAATTTCTAGGTTGGAAGAGACCTCAAGATCATCAAGTCCAACCTCTGACCTAACACTAACAGTCTGCACTAAACCATATCCCTAAGCTCTACATCTAAACGTCTTTTAAAGACCTCCAGGGATGGTGACTCCACCACTTCCCTGGGCAGCCCGTTCCAATGTCTAACAACCCTTT
>NC_048894.1:102587433-102592196 GCF_011077185.1 Oxyura jamaicensis
AAGGAAAGGAAAGGAAAGGAAAGGAAAGGAAAGGAAAGGAAAGGAAAGGAAAGGAAAGGAAAGGAAAGGAAAGGAAAGGAAAGGAAAGGAAAGGAAAGGAAAGGAAAGGAAAGGAGGAGCAAATAATATGTGAAAGTACATAAAAGAATGCTAAAGTAACAAAGTACAAGAAATTATTACATTTTTTCATACGATTTTGTCGTTCTGCCTTAAAATACATGATTTCATTAAATCAATGCATTTTAAATATGTCAATAAATGTTCAACATTAAAAAAAAAATGACAACCTTACTAATAAATACAACATATTTATAAACCTACTCTAAGAATATTATCAAGGAAATGTGCTTTGGACAGCACATCTATAAACATAATTTACTAAGTACACCAGATCCACCTGTACACAGAAGGATTGTACAACTATATAAGAATGTCTGTGTTGTTTTTTTCCCATCAAAACCTGCCTCTGTACTAATAAATATAACTGCCTTATGAGTTAGCTAACTGAATTAATTTCAAGGTGACTTTATTTAAAAAAGCATAAAATTTAATATGAATTATGGTAGCAAAACTGGCTTTTTAATTAGATATAGCATTTTAAGACATTAAAATATATATTTTTGTTTTAAAATAATGCTACTTCCAAATATTAAAACATTTTATTAATTTATCCAAAACTATTTTTACTATGATTAACATTATTTTTCTTTTTAAATAAGTATTTTGTTTAGTAGCCAGAGAGATCAGCCTCAAAGTGAAAATGTAATTATAGACATGCAAAAATGTTTTCCTTCAAATAGGATAGACACATTCTGATTCTCTTTCTCATAATCATGCTATTCTCAGATTACTAAACTGTACTTAAAAATAGAAAAACTGCAGTTTTTTGAACAGAAAACACATAGCTTTTTAAGCAGACATTGAAATATTAACACAAAATGTCTACAGATACAAAGTAGTAGCTATGAAAGCAATGCAGTATTTGTGTAAGAAATGTTCATATTTTCATTCACATAATTTTTGTCTGATGTCAGGAAAATAGCCCCAAAAGGTATTTTTAGGTAATTTGCAATTAAGGTCAGACACACCAGTAATGCAAGACAATTCAAGAACCAAATGTCAACAGTGAGTTGACCTTAATAGATCATTTTAACAAAGATCCTACATAGTGCTTGAAGTTCTGGAAAAACAAAACAAAACAAAACAAACAAAACAAAAACAAGCCAACAAACAAACAAACAAACAAAAAAAAAAACACAAGCCAACAAGCCATTAAATAAATGAACAAACAAAACCTCAACAAACAGTATTATTAGAGGTGGTTACCTAATTTCCTTATTCATATTCAGATTGCTGAATAAATATTGCATTTCACCACAGATTCACTGTGTTTTGGTTCTTTATGATCCCTATTTTCAAGCAGTACATTAATCTATGTTTCTTGTTTGTTTGTTTGTTTGTTTTTAATATATATATATATATAAATAGGTACATTTCATCATTGCTTAAAGTGTTCTATAGAAAGGAAATGTCATAAGGAATTTAGCTCAGTTAAAAACAAACCAAAACAAATCTTTTTTTGTTTAAATCTCTGAATGGATCTTTGAAAACTCTCTCTGAGTGAGTCAGCTGCACAGATCACCTTGTCATTGTTCAGACACGATAAATGGACTTTTAAAGGTGAGTTCTCTTAATTTATAGCACAGGAACTCAGCAGCCACCTGCCTAATGGAAGCAGCCATCCAGCTTTTATTGGTCCCTCTGCACACTTGCCACTAGCCTTGTTAGACCTCTTATACAAATCAGGCTTTAGGTATAAATCTGTGTTATAATATTTCACCTCTTTCACCTCCATGTATCATACTTCCTAACATAAATGGCAAATACAAACAAAGAGTTTAATCTAGTCACAGGCAGCGTAGAAAACTTCTTGCTTTAACATCTGAAGTACCTAACCTTGTATTAAAAAACATTCGTCATCATAGATTCTGTTTTTGTGGATGAAAGTCAAGTCAGGTCAAGTCAAGTCAAGTCAAAAAAAAAAAAAAAAAAAAAAAAAAAAGCTGTCCTCACCTGTTTCCTATTTTGCACATAGAGGCTGAGCTTTGACTGCTCTTTACAAGTATTCCTCTTGATACTTGCTTAATCCTGGCATCAGCAACACATCCCCTGACTATCAAAAGGCTTTATCATTTCCCTCGGACTCAAGGAAGAATTGCAGCCAACTGTGAGACCAAGATACAGTCAAGATTAGTCTATGAAAAAATTGTGAGCATGCCTTTCCTTTTCATAGAATCATAGAATCATAGAAACATTAAGGTTGGAAAAGACCTTCAAGATCATCTGGTCCAACCATCACCCCACTAGCAATGTCACCCACCGAACCATGTCCCTGTGCACCACATCCAACCTTTCCTTGAACATCCCCAGGGATGGTGACTCGACCACTTCCCTGGGCAACCCATTCCAATGCCTCACCACTCTTTCTGAGAAGAAACGTCTCCTAATTGTTTTAATTGTTGAAGAGTAGGGCTCCTTGTTCAATTCTTTCTTTTAGATATTGTAGAGTAGGGGCATGACATTTCCATTTTTCTACTCACCAGGGACATTGTGCAAATGCCAGGACTTGAGGCTTGGCAACTCCATCAGCCAGTTCCCTCAGGCCCCTGGGACTCATGTCATCAGGTCCCATAGACTTGTACCTAATGCTTTTCCCCAGTTCTACTGCAAATTAAAGCAAAATAAAGCTATGGCAAACAATAAGATTAATAAATAAATAAATAAATACAATTCAATAATTTTTTAAAAAAGTAAAGGCAGCATTAGAAAATTTAGACATTCCTGGGTGTATTGGGACAGGAAATTAAGGTGGCAACATGACAAAGTAATGTACATTAATGTAATCAGTTGCCAATGACAGTGTCTAATATGTACTTGTGTTATTTTCCTAGCAGGAATATGTCTATCACTTAAGGAAATTTATCTTTAAGGAAAAAAATATCCTTTAGAGTTAGTTAAAATTACTTTCAAAGTATCTATAAGAGATTGAAAAATTCACAGTTGTGGATAGCAAATACATCTCCAAATTTTAAAAAGAAATGTTATATCATCAAAAGTTATTTATGTTCAGTAATATAAAAAGAATACTAAATGATTTCCAAATACTGATAAAAAACAGCAGTATAAATCCTAGTTCATATCTCAATATCACAAAAATCAGTAGAATGTGAAGAATAAAGGAAATGTATTATAGACAGTCCAATTGTTAATATATATATAATGTAACCTCCACTAGGAATTTATTTGTTGTGTCAAGGATGTTTGGATGTTTCTGTTCACACTATGAACATTCCTCCCCCCTGGGGTTACATTAGCGTTTCATTTATTTACATTGTCCTGTATCATTTAAATGTGATGATTGAATCAGCTATTGAGACATTTTACGCACAAATATATAAATATATCTTTTTGACTTCTTTAAAGAAGTGAACAGCAATGAAAATCACTGAGGAGAAACAGCTCTTACAAGAGGAGTTACATTGCTAATGAGATATTCCCAAGATAAAAACAATTCCAGTTTCATAGACCTAAACAGCAAAGAGCTATTCCATCAAACAGTGATAACCACCACATAGTTTGAAATCAGTCAGAGAACCTCTGGCACATGAGACAATTTCAGGTATACCATTGTAGGAATGTCTGGAGTAGCAGCAACTTATTGATGATGATATTAAAGTTAGGAGTGAATGTCATCACATCTCATTACAAACATCCATGGCAACAGCTCAAGATGTATTGAAGAATTATTAATATGGGTTTCAAATATCAGCAAAATCCTTCTGACAAATCCTCAGGTGGATCACCTAGGTCATATAGTGGCAATCAAACCACAGTTATGTCTCAGGATCAAAGTTAATGCCAAAGTAAGTGGTTGATGGTAATTTAAGTAATATGACCTACAAACTTCAGACAGATCACAACTGTCTCCTGGATTTGTCTTCCCAAGGTCTGCTCAAGTTAAAGATGTAGATTTTTTCTTTTGACCCATGAATGACTGATATGAAATCTGATTCATGAGTGTATGTTAGATTTTAAAGTGAAAGGATGTTTAGAGAAATTAACTTGATCTTGCCCCTTCATTAAATACAGTTTCTTAATTTTAAAGCAGAACCAACAGCCAATGCATGTGGTACAAGGCAGGTTCAACTGTATAAGCCATTTTTGGTCTCCTCAGATACAGTAATTACTCCCATACTTACTTTATGAGAAGAGTAGCCATTACCAATTGGATGCAAATTCTCCCCTCTTGGCCTCCCATCAGTGTCAGTCTGTTACAGCATAAGTCCTGTGACTGTTTCCCAACAAACTGTGTCACTTGCTGGAGTGAAGAGTGTAAACTATGTCAAAGAGAAAGGTGTCATGTTTTTTCAAGAGAACACAAGCCATGGGTCATCTCTGACCACAAATAGTTGTACAACTGCAGTCAGCACAGTGGCTGAGCAAGTAAACCTTATTAGGTTTAGTTAAATTGGCTTTACTTAATCAATCACAGTGCCATAGGTATGTGTTTTCTGGGTCAGAGCAAGTGTGAGTCCTACTGGCTTGCTGCATTGATAGAGCTTATTCATACCTATCTAAAAAAGAAGAGAAATGAAAGAAAAGAAGAGAGGAAGGCAGGAAAGCAGGGAGGGAGGGAGGAAGGGAATGAGAGAGGAAGAAGGAAGGAAGGAAGGAAGGAAGGAAGGAAGGAAGGAAGGAAGGAA
>NC_048894.1:102592206-102594606 GCF_011077185.1 Oxyura jamaicensis
GGAAGGAAGGAAGGAAGGAAGGAAGGAAGGAAGGAAGGAAGGAAGGAGCATCCTTTGTTTGAATTGCCATGGAAAATGTAGTTAGCTGATTGACATCAACACAGATGTCTACAAATCTTTATTCCAGGTGAGATGGTACAACTGGTTTTGTAAGAATGAAAGTATAGTGGTTTTCTGCTACATGTAAGAAGGAACAATAGTTCATTGATTTCTATCCTTTTCTGCCACAGATTCTGATTAATATTTACTTAATTCATAAATAGCCATGGGACAGAGTGTCTCTGGCCTGAAATATGCACCACAGATATCAAAACAATATGGTGGGATTTGACTTTTGTGGGAACACACCAATTTCTGAATTCCCTCCAAGAGAGAAATCAAATTTTTCAATTAAAATGGACTATATTAAGAGAATGGAAGGAAAGAAGGGTATCATCTTGTAATAATCTGAAATTTGTTGTATAGAATCTTATGAGCTTGATGTGAAAATGTCCAGATGGCCTCAGGAAATGAATCAGGGTCCTCATTGCCAGTGAAAGCAAAACATATATTGGGATATATGCAGACTGAGGTGTTTCTTGCTTACCGGTTTCAAAACTCACTTTGAAGCAGTTGAAGATTCATTTCCATGAACATCAGATGAAACTATAGTTATTCCAGAGAAGGAGATTCCACAGCCTCTCTGGGCAACCTGTTCCAGTGCTCTCTCACCCTCACAGTAAAGAAGTGCCATTGCATATTCAGCCAGAACAGGCTGATAGCTATCTCATGCTTGCATAGATGTTTAAAGTAAATAATCTAATTCACAACCTAAAATAACTGTTTCTCTACATTGAATATTAAAATTAGTTTCAAATGACTTCCTTGGATGCTGATTTCTACAAGGGAGACTTTTAACTTCAGTTGAGGTAAAATATACAATATACTCTTACTATCATTTTTGTCTTGAAAGTGGTTTTACATTTTTCCTCCTTCAGTTATAAAACTGATGATGTTTCTTGAAAGCATTTTTTTTTCTTATTCTTCCTGATCACTTAAAAAAAAAAAAAAAAAAAAGAGAAGATCAACAAGAGAAAGAAAAATGTATTCTTGGTGAAAAGAAATTTCAGGCCTGACAGCAGGATGTAATCACTTCTTTCCAATGTACATGAGGCAATGATGGGGAAAGTACTAACAGTCATAGGAAAATTAGCAGGCCAGATGGCTGGTGAAATCGTGACAAAATGACAACAAAATGTAAAACCTAATAAAAGTAAGCAAGTGACTGAGGGAAGTACATGGAAGACATTAGAAATTAAATCATAAAGAATGAGATAAAATAAAAACTACCATTGGGGGATATAGAAGCCAGGAGATCAGAAAACTTTGGTTATGGAAAGAGGCAGGAGATGTTACAGGTAACAGCAGATGTTTCCCTGTATCAAATTGATGAAAAAGTAAAAAAGCGGTGTGAAAAACTATGAAGTATATGTCTTGTTCACATCATCTATTTGGCATAATAGGTATGTGAATTTTATTATTATTATTATTTATATATATATATATATATATATGTTTGTTTGATTGTTTCTTTTTCTCTTTTTAGGGGGAGTCAAAAACTCCCACAGAGAAATTATAGTGGAGGCTAGTGTAAGTAGTAATGGTGGTTAATAATGATATAGATATTCCACTTTTACAGTGACTTTTATCTTAGGCTTCAAAGTATCACAGAAATATGTGATATTATATGTGATGTCTGAGGTAAGGGGTATTTTATGACCTGTTTACGGATAGGCAAACTGAGGAAAAAAAGAAAAGACATATACAAAATTATACAAGAAATTAACAAAGAATACAGAAATAACACTCAAAATTCTGATTCCCTACTCTATCTAAGAGAAAATGCTTGTAAAATTGTACAGAATTTTGTCAAGTGGCTGCAAAATCTGTTTCCATGGGGATAAATTCAATTTCCATCAAAGTCAACAAGGATTTTCCACTGGCTTTCAGTGCAATGGAATATAAAGATACTGATATATCTGACATCATAGAATTTGGACAGTTATGTTAAAGCTTTTGGAGTATGAACTAGTGGAGTGGTACATTACAAAAGGCATTTATAATGATTTTTGCATTTTGTCACAGCAGTAATATTTCAGTAACACATTTTGTTCTTCACTGGATGAGCTTTCTTTTTAAAAATTATGCAGAATGTGCAAATGAAATGAATTATAGTTTAGGACTTAAACTGTACTTGGAATAGAATATGAATATGAGACATGGCTACTTGCCAAACAGGAAGAGGTGAAAGAAAGAAAAGAAAGAAAGAAAGAGAGAAAGAGAGAAAGAAGAGAGAAAGAGAGAAAGAAGGAAAGAAAGAAGGAAGGAAGGAAGGAAGGAAGGAAGGAAGGAAGGAAGGAA
>NC_048894.1:102594616-102601299 GCF_011077185.1 Oxyura jamaicensis
AGGAAGGAAGGAAGGAAGGAAGGAAGGAAGGAAGGAAGGAAGGAAGGGAGGGAGGGAGGGAGGGAGGGAGGGAGGGAGGAAGGGAGGATGAAATGTTACTAAATAAAGAATAATGTTTGTGGATGTAATTCCATTCTTCAGTCTCTATTACACAGCTAAGAGAAATCTCTTAAGTGCTGATGACTGTAATTTTTGTTTGTTCTAGTACCAATATATTCTTAATTTTTGATGTAAATAAAGTAAATGTAGACTTCTGAAACCCACATAAAGTCCCATATGTCTATTTGGAAAGGTAGTGTGACACAGTTTGGTTGTTAGTCCTGAAATTTGTAAAGACCACAAACATCACATACTCAGGATATGAATATACATTATATACATATGAAAGTAATGTGTCATCATCATCTCTGGAAGTTGAGGTTCTGCAAATAAGCAAGTTGCCATGTTAGTTTATTTTGTTTTACAGCTTTAAAGCATGTGTAGCATAATAAATATGGCACAAAATACTTATCCAAATTAGAAAAATAGAAATTAAATACTTAGTGGCAAATACACATTTGAACTGAGAGCTACAGCATGTCTGATTCAGGAAAGAACGTATGAAAAGCCACCAGTGACAGCACTCAGCAAGAAGGCATTCAGCTGTCATGTTTCCTCATCAGAGAAGCAAATTAATCACTCAGAGAACGACATGAATGAGCAGACAGAGGAGTCTCACAATTGTCAGTTTGTAAGATATCAGTGATTATTAGGGCATTTGTCAAACAGAGTTTACACAAACTGGGGTTTCCAAGAGGTTATTTTGGAAGTGGTTCAAGATCACCCTCTTGGTCTTCCATTTTTTTTTGGGGGGGGCTTTTGAAACAAATTTCTTAATTATCTCAAGTTTGTCTGCTTTCATTCTCAGTGTGCAACAGTCTCAGAGTTCTTAACCTGAATACCTTCTGGATGAAATTAAGCAAGACAATGAATTTCCAAAGCACCCCTGGTGGACTCCATGGGATAAGTACATTGCCACCATGGAAAAAACAAGTTGGTTCCAAGAAAGAGCACTGGAATATGCACAGTACATCTGCCAAGTCCTCAGCATCACCTGCCATCTACAAGTCATGCTCTTGGCTATTGTCTGCTGGGTTTGCATAAGTACTATGGGCAGGTCTGTAGCCAAGCTTGCTTAATTCTCTCTTTGGTTCAGTGATATGACACCAACAGGTATTTTGATGAAAACATGAGTCTACCATATAGTAAAAATACAATTACAAATTACATTATTTTCAAAATTAAACCAGTAAATAAAATCTCACTGCTTACAGCTATTACAAAGAAGTTTTTCTCTCTCCAATTCTGAGAATATTATTACTTTCCTTTTTTTTTAAAAAAAAAAAGGGGGGGGGGGGAGGTGAACAAAGATTTTGCTTTGTTTGTTTTTGTTTTACTTTGTTTTCCAGTTCAAAAAGAGGTATGAAAGTAACATGGACTCCAACATTATTTTTACATAATTTAGGACCATAAAATAAAAATATCTCATTACAAGGAGGAAGCTGGCCAAAGCTTTCACTCTTAGTCTTATAACGTGTATCATACTATGCAATGTCTATCAAAAACTCTTTCAATTTAGTCATATTATCTAAAGCACAGACATAAGAACATTTTAAACTTACAAATTTGCCCAAAGTGAAGTGTTTAATATAAACGATGCTTAATCTAGGGAATAATTTTATACGAATTGAAAACTTAACAATAACAGCAACAACAACAACAACAAAAAAACACAACACAAAACAAAACAAACAACAACAACAACAACAATAACAAATGTTCTGGTGAAAATAAGTGTTTCTGCAGCTTACATTACTTTTTTTTTTTTTTTTTTGACAGATATGTGGTTGGTATTTTTTTTTGAAAATGAAAGAAAGAAAATGTATCTAGTGGTCATAGTGAGTAAGAATAAATGAGAAGGGGTGGAACAGAGCCAGAGGACACTGATGACTGGCAAGCAGTGAGAACAGGAATGACTTCCCATGGAATGTAGCATCAGGAACTTGGATGATCATAGCCCCCTCAGATCTTGGCAAATTTACATCTCCCAGAAATTCAGCTGGATTTAAATGTGTAGCAACATCCTGCACAGTTGGGGGCAACAAAAAGAAATTTGAAGCTGGTGTTCCTTTCCTGCTGAGTTTTTACATCTCCAGTTGAGAGGCAGCAGGCAGCCCCAGCAGAGTACCTTTATTTGTGTACTTGTTTCATGTCAAAATTGGGAATAAACTGTTGGAGTAGTGCAGCAACAAAGAGGAAGCTTGAGGTTTTCTGAAGGAAGATCACCAGCTGCACACATAAAAATGTTCTGCTGGGAAAACAGAGAACTAATATTCCAAGGACATTTATGGGGAAACAGTAACAATATAATGAGCAAAGAATGGGCAAAACAAGTTGATAATGAGTTGGTACTACCATAGTCATTACAGGAGACTTGAGACACTGCAGAACATGCTGGGGAGAAGATGAATGAGGGCATGCCATCGGGGACAAATATTGAGGCTTAATGGTCTGTAGGAAGTAGAAAGTTTATTTCTAAAAGGGCATATTGGGCAATTAGAGACCTGTCAAATAAATAAGAAAGAAAAGAAAAGCAACATAAAACATCAAGCATCTGAGGGCAAAAGAAAACATCCTTGCTACTCTGCCTATCATTAAAAACAGATTTTTTTCAGGTATTGAAAAATACTTGAATTGCCTTCTGTTATGTTGGTTGCTTTTGTTTCCTGGCTAATTTTTACTATTAAACGCACTCTTTGTAAGACTTTATACTATATATTTCAGCATTTTTTAGTCCAATGGACACATAGATGCAGGGAATAAATATTATTGTAACAAGAAAGACTATTCCATTATTTCCAAAATAATCAGTAGCTCAGACATTATGTCAATGCAGTTTCAACAGTATCTTCTTGTTATTGCACTTTAACTCTTGGAAGATCTGAAAAAGTATTTCCAACAGTAGATAGTGATTTAAGTGATAGACAAGACACTTTGCAACATCAGAAATATATGTGAATTTATAAAACATTATCATCACAGGAGACAGGCCCATTGATAGAAATGGTAAATTCCATAAGACGGTTCCTTATTACATCTTCTTCCAGTTTTGTGCTTCACCTTCAACATATCTGGTAGTGCTTATAAATATTTTTAATTTGAATGAGTTCTTATGGGAAATGTATACACAAAAAGACAAATAGTAAAGGTTTGTGTGAGGACAGGAACTTTGTAATTCCCAGTAAGAAATACACCCTTAGATTTATTTTGCATCATGGATAGTGCATAGAATAATTGATCAAGTTATCAAGACAAGCAAAATGTAAGTGGTGAAGCTGATAGAGTAACTACGTTGATGATATTGCCATGCAGTTATTGCTCCTACTTCCCAACTATCTTGTTTTGAACCTCTGCCGTAAAAAATTACCATAGGCATAACTAAGTCAGATTACAAACTAGAAATTTCACTTGAATTTCACTATTTACAAGTAATTTAATTAATTCACAACTTAGTAAATTTCACCAGCATACATCTTTGAGCCTGGGAAGTTTCCCCTGTTTGGACAGTACTTCATTGCATGATCATCTTCAAAGCTGTGTTTACATTAGAATTAAATGGTAAGAATCTAACCACATGCTGCAATATGCTTCTTATTCTGATCTACCACTTCCCCAGGAGTACTTCAGCTATACTCATCAATGTTTGCTTACTTCTAAAGATGGAAATAAAACAAAAAGTGATGTTAAAAGGAAAAAATATCAGCAGGCATTCTACCTATCAGCAGGCTTATGGAAGCAGCAGGACTTCCATATTTATTTTCTATAATTTCAGTAATTACCACCTCTGTACTTGCTGTGATGATGCCACAGCAGGTGGTAATTTGTATATTTTAGTGCTGCAATGCTACTTATTAGAAGTATCATTTGGGGATAACAAGTTGGAAGTTGGTTAGACAGTTTTCCTGATCCACTTTAAGCATCTGGCAAGCAATCCAGGTAGCTTTTCTTTCATAATCTGATGCAAACTATAATTCTATGACTCTATGAGTATATATATATGTATATTTCTTCTTCTCAGAAATATATATTTGAATGGAAATTAGTGTTTAATAAATTTGCTGATGTGGAGGTACTTGAACTAGAAGCTCTTCCATTACCACAGGATGGATCCTCTACTACATAGAGGGAGACTTTCAACTCCCATGGCTTCTACAATAGCTTTAAATTGAAGGATTCAAATGAAGATACACAGGGAATCAGTGGATTTTAAACCACACTCCCTACCTCAGAAAAAGGTCATTTTTTTTCATGAACAATTAACTGTTAGTCTAAACTGAATGCCATTTAAAGAAATACTTTTTTTTTTTTTAATTCAGTATTTAAAAATAGTCCTCTTCTTCAATTATAATAAACCTTACTTAAGTAATAAGCTCTTTTAGAGCTTCTTCATTAAAGTTCTAATAATAATACATCAAAATAATGAACTATTTATTATTATTATTGCTACTATTATTATTAAAAATGGTAGCTGCTGTCAAATAAGCAAATTAACTAAGAAAACAGACAAAATCACATTTCTATTTTATCGGATTCCTATCTCCATATGAAATATATAGTACTTCCTATTCTTTTGGCTAGATTAAAAACTATAAATACGCTTTTTTTATCTGAGCTAATCAACTCCAAAGCCTTGAAAGTCTTTCAGAAGTTCTTTTGCAATATACTTTGAAAAATAGTTGGCAGTTTTCTATATCTGCTGGTTGAAATGAAAAGATGTAAAAAGTTATTTTGTTTAGGGGTGTGTGTGTGTTTATTTCTTTCTTTTTAGGAAGTACAGGAGAAAAGGTAAAAGAAATGAACATAAAAAGAGTGAACTTCATTTAATTGCAAATAATTAGAATACAAAAGACTGGTCACATTTAATTGCAAATAATTAAAATACATAAGACTGATCAAATATGAAAAGATGTTCCAAATACAGAATGTTGTAGACAGCCAACATAGTTATATTTTTAATATCTGTATCTTTAGCTTTTTTTTAGCTTATCTTTTCATATCTTTAGCTTTAGCTTTTTCTCAGTCTAAAACCATGACTTCTATTTGTATCAGTTCATATCTTGTAATATATATATAATTCTTGTTTAATTTTCACTAGGTTTATGTCTTATTTGAAAAATATCCTTTGTTTTAAGATCTGTCATTGCGGAAATTATACCCCTGAAAATCAGAATATAATATGAACTCTGAATAGTAGAATATGTCTAAAAGTGACAAAATAAGAATAAAATGAGATACTAATATACCTTTTCTAATTATTAAAATTTTTGTTTTAAATCTGTTTTTCTTTCTGCCCTTATAAACTAATTGCTGCATAATTTCCTTTAAACTCAAGTGTCCAGGGTGTTTGGATAGTCTAATAAATCATAGTACCCTTCTTGGAAGTCCTGAGAGCCATAAATTAATTTCTACTGCATTCTATAATTAGGAATTATTGATGAGCTGAACATTTAAAACCAGAGCTACAGATTTTCAAATAGTAACAAATGTTTCATAAAAACTTTGTCATTTCCCAGATAATGGAAACTCAATGCACAATGTAAGTTAAATGTGTTTCAAGGACATAACTCACATTATATTCCACAACTAGATCTAGCTGTTTCCTGGATATTGCATTTTTAGCAGAGCTTTGTCTGCCTTACATGTAACTTCTGAGCATAATCAGGATACACTCAGAACTAGTTTGTCTTTAACACAAATGTAAATGTACTAAAATGGTGTAACCAACATCAGCTTATAAGTGCTTAGTAACACTGTGATGGCATAGCCAGAGGCCATGTATAAGGATTTTATGTAAATGTGAAAGCATTTTGACCACCAATGGGTCTAAGAAAGATGGGTGTAGCTAAAGGGAGAAGCATCCAAGGTGCAAGATGAAGAACAAGACAAGCAGCAGAGACTATCAATAGGCAGGACATCCTGCCAAATATCCAAGAAGGCAAAACAAGCAATGTTTGGTGGCAAAAAGGAGAGAGAGAAGAGTAAAACACCAACAGTGACTGCCGAAGGATGGAGAAGACAGGGGGCTCCTCTCTGACTCCTCTCATCCAAGTGTTCTCTGGCCTAGCAACGCAGACCTTAGCAGCTCCACCAAGGACCACCAAGGACCATGTGATCTGCATGGATCCAGCTCCAGGACATTGAACTCACTGTTAACTTCAGACATAACTCTTAAGGACTAACAGTTGTGTGTAAATAGTGAGTACACGGTGGTAATGGATATAAATGTATAGGAAAAAAAAACATTAACCTGCAGTGTGTTTTTAATTAACACATGAATCTGTTAAACTTTCGTTCCTGAAGTGTGAAGCTGACCTGATTTACCGGTTTTCTAAACATTCCCATTACAGCAATCTTTAATCCCCTAACTGAAATGTATATATATATACATTCAGTTGTAACAACATATAATCCTTCATAATATATTACTGTTTGTGTTGTCATGAGAATAAAAATAAACTATATATCAGATACATACCCTCTAAGAATTCAGAGAACTATTGTTTTCTAAGAAAAATATTTTTCTCTAAGGTACCTCTGCCTACATTCATGCTTGCTCAAAAAAAAAAAAAAAAAAAAAAAAAAAA
>NC_048894.1:102601399-102627581 GCF_011077185.1 Oxyura jamaicensis
AAAAAAAAAAAAAAAAAAAAAAAAAAAAAAAAAAAAAGTTTTGCGTTACTACATCTGTTTAATTATACTGATGAAATCTCTAGAATATTCTAAGTAAAGAAGTGATCTGTGGTAAATTACTGTTATATTTGTTAAGAACAAAATAATAATGGAGATTTTTATTTTTATTTTTATGGCTTTGTACACAGCTAAGAGCCTTGTGAAGTTTAAAATTGAGAACCTACTTTTGCATTATATGCTACAAACATTTACTGTTGCACTGGGGAAAACAACAAGAAAGCAAAGTTCTAAAGGAATAATGCATTTATCCTTTCTTTTCTCATTTTCTAACAGTAATCCAGTGTGCTTTTTAGAGAAAGATGGAAACTGATGAGAGAGCTCTATTGATCCACCTACCCCCTGCCCCGCCTCCCCTGCCCAAATGAATAGTGCCCACAAGCAAACTGACTTCAAAGAGACACACTGATTTGAAGACAATTTAAATAGGAAGGAGGACATATGCATGCGTGGGGGGAAGAATTCCTCTACAATAACTAAATGCTGACTATCAAAATTTAACATATTTGAAAGAGTGTATAGAAATTTTGTTGGACAATTGTTAGCAGAGTTCTCAGGAGTCTGGTTACACCCACTTTGTTTCAGAGAGCTGTGTTAGCCAAAGACAGTCCCTGGTTTTCAGAGAAAAAGTAAAAAATAGATTTCCAGAGACTGAGACAAGATCATGAGATTCAAAAAACTGGACAATATGTCCTTAACTTTGCCTTTGTCTTTGTTATGAGCCACTCTGGGAGTCTACAATACGAAGGGAAAGAAACATACTAGAAAAGTTAAAAAAGTGAAAACAAATTCATTCACTTAACATATATCATATAAATTCCTTTCCAGACCTTTCATTGCATTGTTTTGGAAAAGAACAGTATAACAACGCAGCTTTTATTTGACTACAGGAGAACTGTTATTTCTTCAGGGGTCTAGACTTAGTCTCCCTTTCATGAGCACTTCCCTCAAAAAGTACTGTTTAAGAGCCATAGATTGAACTACTAACCATTGTGAATAATTACAAAAACTGGGTTCAAGAACCTGTGGTATATTTTGCCAGCTTGGAAATCTGGTTCCTTTCTCACTAAATCATCAGAGCTGGTGAAAGAATGGTTGGAAAGTTTGATTGGGATCATTAGCTGAAAACTGAGTCATAGCAAACGTATATTAAATACATAGAACATTAAGTATGTCGGTGTGTATTTCTAATGAGATTCAATATTTAAGATTATGTCAAGATTTATAACTCCATTTTTAAGTGTTCATAACTTGTTGGTGACATTAATTTTCTTTATTAATTTCAGGTAAATCTACCATCAGCTAATATTTTAATTCAAATTCTGATTATTGCCAGATAAAGATAAAATTTATTAAATTTCTCAGCCTCGTATTATGTTCAATTCTAAAGCCTTATTCCTCTGATGTGAGTGGATGGGGGTGACTAAGGCAAATTTATTTGGCTTTCATTACGCATTACTCTAAGGGCACATACTCAAAACAAACTACATGCAAGCCTACTCCATGAATCATGAGGAAAAATTCAGTGTAATCTACATCTTCTCAAAGACACTCCTTTTCATTGCATGAAAAGTAAGAAAGCGGGAGTGTAACTGACAATAAGGCTCTGTGTAGGTGAAATTCATTGAATATACTTCTGATATTTATGAAAACATGATTACCAGAAGACTAAGAGAATATCTGTTTATTTATGCAGGTTTAAGTCCTACAATTTCACAGTGTCCAGTTTTCTTAGGTCTTTTTAAATTACTTTGAGCAGAATAGCAGCTGTAGTGTGCTATTCTTTTAACTTTTGTAATTTTGATTAGTTTGCCTTCTTTGTGATGTCCATTCCCAGTAAAATAGTGCCCTTGTCAGCACCTCTAGAAGAAATTGATACAACAAAGCAGAAAGGAATGCATTCACTGTATTCACTGTTGTGAATGAAGAATGTGAACTGGTTCAACGGCAATAGCTTCCTGCTAACAAATCTGTCATTCTTACTCCTAGAAGCAAAATAAAATCAATCCAATTAATCCATTCATGACTGTATATGTATTGCTCAAATACAGGCTTAAAACAGAATTTGTAATTTAGGGCTGAAGCTAGGTCATCTTCAAGTCCCATCACAATGTCTAAGAGAATCTTTTATGTTCATGGGATTTTCAGATAAATAACCTGTTTATGATAAACCTGAGAGAATACTATCTGTTGGTCTTAGTTATTCATTAGCTTTTCAGTTACAGGTACAGTTTAGAGTTTTTAGAACCAAAAGCTATTTGATCTTCCTGTATTGTAGGTCTTTATTCTGTTAAACCTCTCCCTCCAAGAACTGCAACAAAATTACTTTAATCTTCTTTTGAACCTTGGTTTTTCAAGGTGTCTTGACCTGGTAAAATTTAAGCATTTTAGATTACAGATCTGAGCTTGTCTCATTTATGACTCCTGGTTCTACAGTATGATGCCACTGTTCCATCTGTATTTCTGCAAAATGAGTTTTCTTGGGCGCATTTTGTGCATAACATATTACCACTTCCTTTTGTCCCCCAAAGAAAAAAATCAGAATAAATAAATAAATAAATAAATAAATAAATAAATTGTTTTATGACTACAGAAACATTCATGGTAGGCAGTAAAATGTAAATATTCTCCATTTGGAGTAGAATCTTGTAATTTCTGCAGCTGAATATTGAAATTATCCAGATATGAGAAGCTTTATTCTTGGAAAATATCTTATCCTACCTATCTGTAATTTGAAGTACCTATAGATATTTTACCTGGGTCCACCCTCTTTTAAAAGTGCTTTTGGGGATTTTTTTATCTGAAAAAGAAAGAACTGGAAGTGTGAAGTGATTTAAAACAGACAACTTGCATGAAAGACCATTATAGGGAGTCCAGCTTTGTGTGTATGTGTGTATTCATTTACAAAAGACCAACTAATTTTGTTATACCCTTTCCAAGACGATTCTGTTGGTGAGGAAAGAGCAAAAAGATGTCATTGTTTTCTTCAGAGTATATATATATATATACATATATATATATAAAACAAGCTACTGCTGATGGTGCTGGTGAATTCAAAAATTAATAGAAATACCACCATTGTCTTAAAATGTAAGAAGTGGTTTTTATTTTCCTATAATTTTCAAAGAAAAATCAAGCTTTATCATAGGTTTACAATTACTAATAAGATGACTTTTTGTTAGATTGTTTTAGTTTGATATTCTGCAACTAAAGAAATGTCAAACAACATTAGAGATGCTAAAAAGTGAATAGAGAGTAGAAAAAGAGGTTATACAGGTAATTTACAGTCATTATAATGGCAGTATCTAATACCAGGATGTCCTATAAACAACTTTAGTAAGTCTTTTAATCATAAGATTGTATCCTGCTGCTTGTCATGTTCAGTCATGTTTTAGACTCAAAAATCTTAGGAGGACACAACCAGACCTTGTAACTAGACTAGTTATTGTGGGGCAGGGCAGGGCAAGGAAGGGGAGGGCAGGGCAGGGCAGGGCAGGGGAGGGCCGGGCAGGGCAGGGCAGGGCAAGGAAGGGAAGGGAAGGGAAGGGAAGGGAAGGAAACCTATGGGCTGGTCTTAACACTTTGTGAATACGGAAATAGATCAGAAAAATTGTCATTAACTTAATTCTTTCCAAAGAGTTGAGAAGCATAAATAGCCCACTGGCCAGATCAGAGCTGAAAATGAAGACAAGCCCTGCAGATGCTTAAAACAGAGCCTGTTGCTTGGATTTGTGGGTCTCAGGCTTTTGTTCATGCCTCCATCTTTTGTTAAAGAGTAAAATGTGACAGAAGAGTTCCAAACATGTATAACATCCATATGTTTTACCTTCAATCACTAAGCCAAAACGAAAGACTTCACAGATAAATATTTTTGACAAATTATGAGGAAGCCAATGTTTTGCTCTTCTATCCTGATGACCTTTAATGTACCTCAGAAATACTGGGAGGCAGAAAAGAAATAAAATAAGAATAATATAAATAAAATAAAATAAATATTAAATTAGATTAAATATAAAAAATATGTTTTTAGCTTCTATTTCAAGGTTTATCTATTTTTTTCCTTTTTTTTTTTTTTTTTTTTTTTTTTTTTTTTTTTACATTATCTCATTTGATTTATGTCCTATTAAGCAGTGTTGTGCCATGTGCTTTATACATTGAAAAAAAATAAAGAATGATGACAGGTATGATGATCTTGATATATCTCAGGATATAATTAAATTGCTGAATTTCAGAAGCAGAACAATAAGTCACTGTAATATAAAGTAGGTGTGAATCTTCTGAGTTAACAGTCACAAAAGGAAAGAAAAAATATAGACAGTACAGGTGGGATTTGTTGTCTTTAAAGTCTCACCTAAAATGGAGACACAGAGAGATCTCCTTGAGGGCTGGGTGTTAGAAAATGATTTCCCAGAACAGTTTAGAATTTCAATTTGATTCACATCCAGTGTTAATACTCAATTGAAATGCACTGGAGTTATTGTTATCTACTTCATTCATTTCCTAATGTAATGACAACTTGATCTATAGATCCTATGGACAGAGCCACCTAATCACGTAGTGTTATGTACCTGTGATGGCCCAAGCCTGTCCTTACCACCTTTCTTTACACCAGCTTTCTAGCTTTTTAGCTTACTAAGTTGGGCTAACAAATGCTGCACTTTGATATTTATGTCTGACTAGTTGCAGTAACTTCAAGTAAAAACACTATAAAGAACATAATTATCATCCCTCAAAAAAGCATCTCATGATTATATACACTCAAAGGGTAACTTTAAAGGGCTTTTAAAATTGAATACATTGTTTTCTTCTCTCTCTCTCTGTCTCCTTTTTTTAATTTCCTTAGAAAAAAAAAACTTCTAAGTGAAAGAATTTCACTTAGAAAATTATTTACAAATTTCTTGTAAAAAAACATCTTTTACTGAACATATGCTTTCACTGATACTCTGCAGGGAGTGTTTTTCTGAAAAGCAGACCAAACAGCCTGTTTATGAGAATTTGGGAACACAATACAAAACTGCCAAGATACTTTCCATTTTATTAAGTAGATACCATCCACATAGGATGTTTAGAAAGATTGTTCTAGAGCAGCTGATTTTGCTTTATCTGTTTGATTTAGCTTGTAATGCCTGTACTGTTTAATATAATAATATCAATTGAAAGATTTGAATCTATATTCTTGGTGATTCCAAACTGTAAAATACATTTTTTTTTTTTATTCTTCTATACTTTATCTGTGGTTCATACATTACAGAAATCCTGTGGAGGACAGCAATGAATATTCACTGAAAAGTCTTGCCTCTGGCAGACTCGGTAATCCCCTCAAGAAAGATCAATTGAATGGACAATGTCAGGAAAAAAAAAAAAAAAAAAAAAAAGTCAGTATATATACCTCAGGTCATCAATATGCACTGAATTTCTTCAACGAAGTGTTGGCACACTGACATGATTAAAGCATAAAAACATGTATCAGTATTTCCAGACATTAATATTAAATTTCAGTTCAACAGTCTATTTGAGGCATCCTGTAGAAGTTTGAGATTTATTTTTTAATTTTTTGAGACAAGCTGAGGTTTCCATCAACTTTATCAGTTGGAGTTCTGAATATACAGCGCACTTGGCCTCTGGAAGATTCTGAAATACGGAATTAGGAGGCTTCTGAAGAATAAAAGCAGCAATGAAGAATCATTAAAACATATGTGTTACATGTCAACACTATGAATACATTAGTAGCTGTACCTTCATTTATATCTCCGTAATAAAAAAGAGACAATAAAGAAAGTCAGAATGACTATAAACAAATAAAGGAGAAAATCGTTAAAAAATAATAATAAATATATATATATATATATATTTGAATAAATGCATTGATAAAAAGATTGGGAACACTCTCATGTCCAGCCTTTTAAAGTAAAGCTGTTATTTCTCTCCTCTTACCTGTCTGATCATATTCTAGTACTCCTTTGCTTGCTCATGCAGATCATTTAGTTCAATGGTCTGGATCTTTGTCTTTGCTCTCATCCTGGGCTGCCTTTATGCATAAAGGAAAATTCACTTGTTCTACCAACCAGTCATATTCTTAGGTTCAGTACATTTCATTTTCAATTTTTGATTCTGGTGACATTCAAAAGTCTGTACAGTCTATATTTAAACAGAATCTTTCCCAGTGATTGTTGCCAAAGTTCCTCTATTATTTTTTTCCCTTTTATCATCTTTGAGATTTCTAAGACAGTCTTGACACTGACCAACTGTACACACGTAGGGACTGGAGAAGTTGGAAAGGACAAGTTTCAGAACAAAAGCAATTTAAAAGTGTGAAGATGAGAATGACAAAGCAGTTTGAAGTCTCTAGTGATAAAGACAAATTAGATATGTGAGTACTCAACATTCTATTTTCTAGCATGGGATTTATTGAACACACCTGTAAAAATGTTGCTTTCCTTTTACTTAGGGACTTTTTTAGCAAATGCTCTCCTGTTCTCTTATCACTATTTCAGTTTGGGGCCTGCATTACAGGCTAAATAGAATGACTGATGATTGTTGTTACATGAATACTATGGCTAACACTAGCAAAGAACCAGTGGTGAGTCAAATAAAAAGTCCTTTCTGAGGAAAATAATTCTGTGCTACATAAACAAGGGGAAGGGGAAAGACGGGAAGACGGGAAGACTTTTTTTTCCTCCTTAATAACTCACATGTTGCAAAAGATTGTGCTCTTATCAAAAAGTCACAGAAGTTGACATTGGAACAGTTCTTTTGATCTCATTTCTTCTGCTTCCATAGTAAGATTTTATCAGTTTTAAAATCATCAGAAGTGCTTCTAAAAGAAGTATAATGTTAGAGGAAGTATGAATTTAACATAGGACTGCAAACACAAACACAAACAAAAATTAATCAGATTTTACACTGAAGTTGTTCCAAAGGCATGCATAGACTTGAAGTTAATATTTTTAGGACTATTGTATGAGGCCAAAATACCTGACAGAGTTTTTTTACAGCACCTATAGCTATAATTCTATAGATGTTCATGGAAATGAAATTATATGACTTCTTTTACTTCATTTTGAACAATGAAGTGAACATTCATAGAATCGTAGGATAAAATAACAGAATGGTTTGGATTGGAAGAGATCTTAAAGATCATCTAGTTCCAATCCCCCTGTCATGGGCAGGAATACCACCAACTAAATCAGGTTGCCCAGGACCCCATCTCCAACCTGGCCTTGAACACTTCCACAGGGAGAGGGAGAGGCATCTACAACATCTCTGGGCAATCTGTTCTTCTAGTGCTTCACCATCTTCACCATGAAAAATTTCTTACTTATATCTAATCTAAACTCAACTTATTTTAGTTTAAAACTGTTCCCCTTGTTCTATCTTTATCTGCCCATATAAATAGTCACTTTTCATCTTTTTTTATAAGCCCCCTTTTTAAGTAGTGAATGATAGAATCATAGAATATCACAAGTTGGAAGGGGACAAGCACTTCCCTCAACAGACTAGCAATGCCGTGGTCGATACACCCCACAATATGCCTGAAAGGCTTAAACATCTCAATGAACCTTCTGCATGCTGAAAATCCCCAGATCTCTCAGCCTTTTTTTCATAGGAGAGGTGCTCCAGCCCTCTGATCATCTTTGTAGAATTTCCTCTGGACCTGCTCTAAAAGGTATGGGCCCTAAACCTGGATGCAGCACTCCAAGTGCTGAGCCACTTTCCATCATCTGTCAGTGGTCATGATCATCCAGAGAGGTCTCAGATAACTGGAGACTTGATAATGTGTTGTCCATCTATAAGAAAGGTCATAAGGAGTACCTGGGGAACTACAGACCTGTCAGTCTGACCTCGGTGCTAGGAAATGAGATGGAACAGGTCATCTTGCTCACAGTTGCACAACATGTGTGGGACTACCAGTGGATCAGTCCCAGTCAGCATGGGTTCCTGCAAGGCAAATTCTGCCTGACCAACCTCATCTCCTTCTATGACAGGGTGACCCACCTCATGAATGAGGAAAAGGCTATTGATGTAGTCTACCCAGACTACAGCAAAGCATTTGACACAGTCTCCCACAGTATTCTCCTGGAGAAGCTGGCAGCCCATGGCTTGGACAGGTACACTCTTTTCTGGATTAAAAACTGGCTAGATGGTCATACCCAGAGAGTGGTGGAGAATGGAGTGAAATCCAGCTGGAAACCAGTCACCAGTGGTGTTCCCTAGGGGTTGGTGTCGGGGCCTATCCTCTTTAATATCTTTATTGATTTGGATGAAGGACGAAGGATTGTAATGGGTTGCCCAGGCAAGTGGTGGCATCCCTGGGGGTGTTTAAGGAATGGTTGGACCTGGTTCTTAGGGACATGGTTTAGTGGGTGATATTGGTGGTAGGGTGCTGGTTGGACCAGTTGATCTTGGAGGTCATTTCCAACCTTAATGACTATAATTCTATGATTCTAAGTGGGGCCCTACAAGGGCAGAGTAGAAGGGGAAAATTACCTCGCTCAGCCTGCTGACCATGCCTCTGCTAAAGAAGACCAGCATACAGTTGGCCTTCTGGTATGCAAGTAGATACTTCTGGCTCATGTCAAGTTTTTCATTCAGTTACTTTTAATTTCTATACCTAAGAATAGAGTCAAACTGATGACTATATACACACAAAGCACATTTCACCTTAGACTTCCACATCCTAATACTCAAAATGAGTGTTAAAGTTCATAATGAAATTAGGTCTTTAAACTGACTGACATGAAACTGAGCATTAATATTTCTTAACTATTGTCATGTAGACCACAAACTCTGTAAATGTCTTTAATTTGTCTCAGTTGGTACTCATATCTGTAACCTTCTGATACTAATATTTCTAAAATGGCATGAACTTTCCACAGTTAATATTAACACATTTATTTCCTTGTACATAGAACTATTGGCTTTAAGGTAGCCAAGATGAAGAGGGTTCAGTTATGCTCTGTGAGCATACCTCCTGACTGAATCAGTTCATACAGTATTATTTGGAAAAGTTAGGACTGCTAAGGACCATTGAAACTTAAAGGAATTTTGAATTTGCTATCTATGCAAACTCATATACACTCTTTAGAAAAAGAACACCTCATAAAGTCACTAATTTTTTTGTTCTGTATTGCACAAAAATATATATATATATATTTTTTAAAAAAAAAACTCAATGGCCACAACAAGTGTCCAAATTTGATTTTGAATAAAGAAGTCCAAGTGAATCTTATAGAGCTGCATGTGTTCTTAATATTCACTGATGACAATACCAGTTCCTACTTTAAAAGAATCCAGATTATACAATCATATAATCTATCATTAAATTCCATTAGCTAAGCTTCCAGGTTTCTCTGATAAACTTATCTACAAAACCCAGTTTCTGTATTTGCTAAAATACACTGTTAATGTTAGCATTTATCTTATTGTGATCATGCAAAATGATGGGGTTGTATTAATGTAAGTCACTGAAATAATCTCTTTCTAAATAAATTTAGCAATATAATATTAGACTGATAAAGCTAAGGACTGAGCTTGCTTCAATATCCTTTTATGAGGGTTTGCACTTGTGTGACATCATCATTTCTAGTTATGCCAATATACATTTTCTAACATAGTAAAAGTATTTATTGACTGCAAATAAACAGTAAAAAGTTTATTAATCACACACTTAATTGAGTCTCAGTTTGTCATAATTTTGAGATGAGTTATGTGTTATTCATAATTACACCAGAAATATAATAGTTTCATAGATGGCTTGATCAATAGTTTAATTAGAAACCTTCTTAGTTTAGAGAAAGACTCCAGATCTTTCACTGCCTTGCAATATGTTAATTCTTTCATTCTGATGCAAGGAAATAATATAATTCTTTTCTCTTTTTCAAATGAATATGAGGAAAGCCTCTCAAAACTAAAGAAACCATTCCTAATTTTATAAGGAAGTAATAGTATGGTTCTTATGCAGTGAAATTGTGCCCAATTTTTCAAAAACATTTCTGTATTGAAATGTATTCTGACTTTGCTACTGTCATAACTGTGGAGAATTATGACTCATGTCTACATGAAAACATATGTACTGTTTTCCCTACGAAGGAAAAACATATCGTTTGGTATTTACCATTTGTCAGGGAAAAAATATGGGAATTAGTTGCACGAAGAAAAGACCTTTGAGACTACAAGTACAAAAATACATCTTATAACTCTAAATATGCAACTGCCCACAGCTCTTTCTAAAGCAAATGGTAAGCGTATCCACCATTAGTGTTCTAGGTCTTTGTTGTAGTTTAACCCGGCCAGCAGCTAAACACCACACAGCTGTTCATTCACCCTCCCCGCTCCCTCTCTGGGATGGGGGACAGAAATGGAAAAGTGAAGCCTGTGAGTTGAGATAAAGACAGTTTATTAAGACAGGAAAATAATAATAATAATGATGATAATAATAGTACTACTAATAATAATGTGTACGAAACAAGTGATGCACAATTCCATTGCTCACCACCCAGCCTATATTGCTCACCACCAGACCGATGCCCAGCCTATACCCGAGCAGCCGGCCCCCCACCCCTATATATTCTTTAGCATGACATCAGATGGTATGGAATACCCCTTTGGCCAGTTTGGGTCAGCTGTCCTGGGTCTGTCCCCTCCCAGGTCTTGCTGCACCCCCAGCCTGCCCGCTGGCAGGACAGAGAGAGGAGCTGAAAAGTCCTTGGCTTGGTGTAAGCATTGCTCTGCAACAATTAAAACATCAGCATGTTATCGGCACTCTTCTCATCCTAATTCAAAACATAGCACCCCACCAGCTACTAGGAGGAAAATTAACTGTCCTAACTGAAACCAGGACAGTCTTAATTTTTAGCGTTTTCAAATTTTGTGCCTGTGCATAGCTTCAGAATACTTCCTGCTGTAAGCATATTTATATATAAGATTAATCATTCCGCTAAAACTTATTTGCCCAAACAAACACCATGACAGAATGTTTGGATTCATTCTTTCCTTGGAAAGCTCTTTAGGAAGAATCAGGCTTGAAAGACAAGTAGATGGAGTTGCCATTGGCATGAGAACACAGATGGAATGTATGGTCCTCTGCCTGAGGGAGGATGATGAAGCAATTGAGAGTTTAGGGATAATAATTAAATATCTGACAGGTATGAATGATGTTTTGTGTGTGTATGCTATAGCCTGATCATGAACAGGAAGTGGATAATGGTTTCTACAGACAGCTAGAAGCAGTTTTGCTTTCACAGACCCTGGGTGCTCATGGTGGACTTCAACTACCCTGATATCTGAGGCAGGAACAACACAGCAGGGCATAAGCAATCCAGAAGGCTACCTGTGGGCATTGATGACAACTCCCTCCTCAAAATGGCAGGAAAGCCAATGAGAAGAGCTGCAACTATGGAACTCTTGCTCACCAAAAAGGAGGGGCTTACTGGGGATGTGAAGATTGAAGGCAGCCTTTTCTAGGTGGTCTTTTCTGCATGAGATGGTGGAGTTCAGGATCCTGAGAAGAGGGATGAGAGCAAAAAGCAAAATCACCACACTGGATATTAGGAGAGGAAACTTTAGCCTCTTCAAAAATATTCTTGATAGATTCCTAAGGGAGAAAGCCCTGGAAGAAAGAAGAGCTCAAGAAAACTGGATAATATTCAAGGATTCCCTCCTTCAAACTTAAGAATTTCTACCCCAATAAGCAGAAAGTCAGACAAAAATGCCAGTAGGCCAGCATGGATGAACAAGGAGCTCTAGAAAACTCAAACAAAATAATTAAATATACAGAAAGTAGACAAAGTGATGGGTAACCAGAGAGGGATATGGAAACACTGTCCAAACATAGACACAGTCTGGAAAGCCAAAACACAACTGGAACTGAATATGGTGAGAGATGTCAAATACAAAAAGAATGGAACTGATCAGAGCTGGAAACTCATTAAGAACTCTTTTCTTAGAGCAAAAGAGCTTTCCATTCCCATGTGTGTGAAATCAAGCAGGGAAGGCAGGAAACTGGGATGGCTGAGCAAGGATCTGCTGGTCAAACTGAAGCATAAGAATTAAATGCACAGGTAGTCAAAGCAGGGACATGTGGCCTGGGAAGAGTACATGGATGCTGTCTGGAGGTGCAGGGATGGGTCAGGAAAGCCAAAGGACAGATGGAACTGAACCTGTCAAGGAGGCAACGAATAATGAGAAGGAATTCTATTGGTACACTGGTCAGAAAAAGAAAGGACAAAGAGAGTGTACCCCCTCTGATGGATGAGAAGGGAGAACTGGTAACAACAGACATGGAAAAACCTGAGGTATTCAACAACTTCTTTATCTCAGTCTTCACTGCCAGTTAGGCTTCCACAACTCTCGAGTCCCTGAACATCTAGGCAGGGGCTGGGGGAGCAATGTCCCTCCCATTGTAAGCAAAGAGCAGATTTGAGACCATCTAATGGAAGTGAACAGGTACAAATCTATGGGACGTGATAACATAAATGCCAGGGTCCTGAGGGAATAGGCTGATTTAGTTGTCAAGCCCATCCCCATTGTATCTGAAAAGTCATGGCAGCCATCCCTTGTGACTGGAAAAAGGGAAGCATCACTCCCATTTTTAAAAAGGGTTGAAAGAAATACCCAGGAATTACAGACCAGTGAGCCTCACCTCTGCGTCTGCCAACATCATGAAACAGATCCAGCTGGAAACAATGATAAGCCATATGAAAGTCAAGGAGGTGATCTGAGACAGCCAGCATGGCTTCACACAGGGTAAATTGTGCTTGACCCATCTGGTGGCCTTCCACAATGGAGTGACTGCATCAGTCAACAAGGGAAGGCCAACCAATGTAATCTAGCTGGACTTCTGGAAGGCCTTTGACACGGTCCCACATGATATCTTTATCTCTAATTGGAGAGAGATGGTTTTGAAGGGTGGACTATTTGATGGATAATAAATTCTGGATAAAGCCATGTGTGGAGTATCCTGCTGTCACCTGTGTCACCTGTCCTGGCTGTGTTTCCTTACAGCTTCTTGTACACTCCCAGCCTCCTCTCTGGCAGAGCAGTATAGGTGTAGGCACTGCTCTGCAACAACTAAAACATCGTTGTGTTATCAGCATTAGTCTCATCCTAAATCCAAAACACAGCACCATACCAGCTTCTAGGAGGAAAATTAACTCAGCTAAATTAACTCCCAGCTAAAATCAGGACACCCTCCTTTCCAGGAAGTCACTGGATATTTGCCTGCTGATGAGAAGTAGTAAATGAGTTCCTCTTTTTGTCTTGCTTCTTACACAGGTTTTGTTTTTCTTATAAAATTGTTTTTATCCTGACCAATGAGATTTATTTATTATTTATTTATTCCCACCATATTTTCTCCCCCTTTGTCATCATGGGGAGAGGGAGTGAGAAAGAATGGCTGAGCATCCGGCTGCTGGCCAAGGTCAACCCACTAGAGAGAAAGAGATATAAAGTCCCTAATGGCATTATTTGAATGTAGGTTTATTTTACAATCTCAAGATAAATTTGAGATAGTCCTATACATGCACTTCAAGCCCTCATTACAAAGCCATAAAATACCTTCTTCTCTGAGTTTCCCAGATACTTTACCTACTTTGCAAGAATAATATATTTCTGATGGCAATGTTGTTATCTATAGTGACATACTCACTGATTTATTGAATCCGTCTTTAGCAAGAAGTATCTCATGTCTCATTCATACCTAAAGAATTTTTAATAACTGTAAGATGTGACCTCTTACAAGTGCAGACCCTCATTATTATACTCTCATTATTATAAAAATAAAAATTAAAAAAAAAAAAAATAATCATTTTAGAGCAAGTGTTCTTACACAATGACTTTGTTTCACTATGTTGGAATTCTTTTAAAGTATTTCATTCAAAATAAATTTTAAAACTTTTTATCACATTAGCATGTGTTATGTTTATGTGGCAAGAGTTTGGTAGCAGGGGGCTGCAGGGGTGGCCTCTGTGAGCAGAACCCAAGAGCTGCCCCACGTCAGATCAGAGCCGGCTCCAGCCAGCTCCAAAGGAAACCACCGCAGGCCTCTGAAGAGCATATTTAAAACAGGGAAAAAAAAAAAAAAAAAAAAAAAAAAGTGCAACAGCAGCTGGGAGTGTGAGGAGTGAGAACCAGCCCAGCAGCAGACACACAGGTCAGTGTAGAAGGAGAGGGAGGAGGCGCTCCAGGCATGGAGCAGAAGTGCCCCTGCAGCCTGTGGAGAGGCCCCTGGTGGAGCAGGCTGTTCCCCTGCAGCCCATGGGTCCCACACGGAGCAGATCTCCATGCTGCAGCCTGTGGAGGAGCCCCCGGTGGAGCAGGTGGATGTGGCCTGGAGGAGGCTGTGGCCCATGGAGAGCCCCCACAGGAGCAGGCCCTGGGCTGGAGCTGCAGCCCGTGGAGAGGAGCCCACGCAGGCGCAAGGGGTCTGGGAGGAGCTGCCGCCCGTGTGGGACCCGTGCTGGAGCAGTTTGCTCCTGACGGATGGACCCTGTGGTACAGAACAATGTTGGAGCAGTTCTTGAAGAGCTGCTGCCTGTGGGCAGCCCCTGCAGGCTCAGTTTGGGAAGGATGGCATCCCGTGGGAGGGACCCCACGGGGAGCAAGGGAAGAGAGAGACCTTGAAGGAGTGGCAGAGACGACTAACTGCAGCCCCCATTCTCCGTTGCCCTGAGCTGCTCAGGGGGAGGATGTATAAGAATGTGGATGGGGGGAAGGTGTTTGTTTGTTTGCTTGCTTGCTTGCTTGCTTTAATTTCTCAGTGCTCTAGTCTGTTGGTAATAAACAATAAATTATATTGACCCTGCTTGTGCTGAGTCTGTTTTGCCCATGATGATAATTGTTGATCTCCCTGTCCTTATCTCAGCCCTTGAGCCCTATTTTCTCACCGTTTTCATTTGAGGAGGGGAGTGAGAGAGCAGTTGTGGTGGAGTTCAGCTGCCACAGATACAGAATTACAAAGGTGGCTTTTCATGTCTCAGCAACTTCCTAACCTGTTGCTCTCTGGGGTTGTATTCAAAACAACTTTGTAATAACAGAAGGTAATCTCCGAAATACCAAAGGGCATATTTCCTTAAAGGATTAAGATCTGATTGTTTGGCTGAAAATATAGGGAAGAGAGAGAGAGATGTAGAGAACATCATACAAGATCTTTCCTTGTCATGTATAAACCTTTAAAAACCTATAAAAAATATCAGAGTTGAAACAAATCTAGGCAGTTTTTGGTCATCTGTTTTTTGTTTGTTTGTTTTTGCCATAGCTCTCTAGCTTAAATAGGAAATTGTTCTTCATCATCCCCTTGAAATACATAACATAGTTCTTGAAAAGACTCTGCTATTAAGACTGCAAACTATAATATCAAAAAAAAAAAAAAAAAAATCCCTGAAGAGAAACTTTGAGAAGATGTATGACTGAATGCCCTCCTTTTATAGATAAACACTTGATGGGAACTATGGTGATTTCAAACTGAACAAAAAGGCCACCCAAATTATTTTCCTCCATATTTATTTCTTAACTACCTTTCAGTCACAGAAATGTCTTACAAATGTCAGGTGGTTCCAGTCACACTGTTAAGAGCTCAAACTTTTATTACATCAAAATGTAAAAAGGTCAGAAAAGTCATCCACTACACAGGTGCAAGCCTAGGAGGAGATTCAAGTCTTAACAATTGTTAATAATGAATAGTCACAGTCTGCATACTTGCATACTTTCTCTCAGATTAGAATTTTGTTGCAAATGCAATAATCTGTCTCTTCTGGATAAAGTGGATGATATTTGAAAACTGTCTAGAAATCTTTATAGAAGCACATCCTATATTGCAAAGATATCTGATGATATTATAGGTTATAGCACATTACAGGGCTCAGACGTAAGTAATGAAAGAAAAGATCATCAGTTTAACTTTGTGCATAGCATACAGCCTTCTGAATTACTTAAATCAAGATTAAGAAAAGTGTTGCTTATTTCATTTATACCATGCAATGTTGTTTCTCCTTTAATAATCAGCAACCTAACTTAGTTCCACAGAGAAAAAAAGTTCAGATAAATTAATCTGATTTTTGTTTTTAATTATCTTTGAATTTTCCTCTCACTTGTGAAGTTTTTATTAAGATCAGAAAATCCTATTTTCACAGGCAGTTCTATCTCAGGAAATTAGAAGTAAACATTTGAATACACTTTTTTGTAATTTCAACAAATTTTATGAATTCCTTCTTATATTTGTCCTTTAAGCAATATAAAAATATGACTTACACATCCTCTTTGAATTGCATAGCTGCCTTATTTGTATTATACAGAGTTAACATTAGCCCTTTTATAGGATGTTTTGAGGGACAATAATATAAAACACTTGTTTGATGTTATAAGCCTACCCCACATAGAATCAGTTCGGGAAGGATGGCATCCTGAGGGATAAAACCCGCGGTGGAGCAGGGACAGAGAATGACCATGAAGGATTGGCAGAGACATAGTGTTAGGGACTGACCACAACCGCCATTCCCTGTTCCTCTGCACTGCTCAGTGGGATGAGGTAGGAGAGGGTGGATGGGGGTGGGGAAGGGGGATGCTTTTAGTTCTCACTGTTCTGGTCTGCTAGCAATAGGCAATATATTATATTAATATCCCCATCCTGAGTCTGTTTTGCCTTGAACAGTAATTGTTCAGTGATCTCCCTGTCTTTATCTCAACCCTTGAGCCCTATTTCATTGTATTTTTTTTGCCCATTTTTCTTTAAGGAGTGCAGTGAGAGAGCAGTTGTGGAGTGAGAGTGCAGTGAGAGATTCAGCTGTGAACACATCAGTGTAAAAGCACCACAGAAGTATATGAATGTAAATCTTCAAGAGGGATGATATTTAAGAGTAAACGTTAACATGTTACTAATATTTCATCTTTTAAAGCTTTTAAATATGACTGATGATTTACAGATACCAAATAACATATCATTATGCTATTCCTCTCTTGAAAAAGAAAAAATAAATAGTAAGACAAAGTAAATAATACTTAATTACTTTAATTGCAATGTTCTGTTTCTTTAATCTCATTTGCATAGGAAAGGAATATACATTCCTTTATAGATATAATTTTCTGGATGAAGAATTAAACTTAACTTTTAAATACTATTATTGCAAAATATGACTGTTTTTCTGCCACCATAGTAAATGTATCAATGAGACAGCTTTCAAATATAGATTATGAATGAAGGAAAATGGAAAGTGGACTCCAAGAATATTTACATTCACATATATATGTGTTGAGGTTTTTTGTTTGTTTGTTATACTGAAAGAAAAAATCTATTTTCTCACCCCTTTATTTAGGTGGCAGAGATATTTCTTGCTGTAAAATAGATTTTAACTGTAATTCTAATGATACACATAGGTGGAGATAAAACATATCTGTTTATCAGCTAAATGGCTACTAGGGAGATATCACAGACCAATAGTTATTTTGAGAATACATTTGTTCCTGTAACTCTTTCAAACAACATCTGTTGTTATGAACAGGAATATGGCTGAATGTTTTGGTTGCATGGCTGAGAACAAATCTGTTTAATTGCATACAAGATGGAAGCTGTTCTGCACTGAAATCTAATATAATGCTCCATAATTTATCTGTATAGAAGGTGCTGACATAATTAAGAAGCTAAAGTTATTAAGTTATTTTGTCATGTGGAAAATTTTAAGTTTAGTCCCTTTTTCTTGCAGTTTATTTTACTGTTTCAAAGACAACAAAAGTTAAACCTAGAGGATCTTTCACTTTAATAATGTTACAATTACATTTGAATACACAGTGTATTCTATGGCAATATAATTAAGAAGGTATTAAAACAAAAAAACCTGCACAACCAAAAAAAAACTATGGTCTTCGGTTCACCTAGTACCTAAGCTACAGATCAAAGAATCTTTTGTTTGCTTTCAGTTGCAATAATGTTTGTTCCACATTTTCCAGTATTCCTCTACTAAAATACTGGACCACTCTCTTTTGGTTTGCTTCATTCAACTCTGTGATGACCTAAAATTCCCAGTTGAAATGAACTCTCTTTGGTTTAACTGTCACCTTCTTTCCATTTCCTCCCCCACCTGCTTTGCTCTAAGTGAATTTTGGCTTACAGATAGTCAGCAGTCATATATCAGACATTGCATCTGTCAAACTACAAGGAAAAGACAAGGATTAGACCTTGGGGACAGCACAGTATGTGAAGCCATTGGAAATGTTAGCATAATTCACCTAGATGGGGGAAGGAAGTTGGGGGGGGGGGGAAGTGGAAAGAAGTTGACCTTTCCTGGTGAAGGAAGGCGTTTTTTATTATTATTATTATTATTATTATTATTATTATTATTATTATTTTCTGTTTAGCATTTTCTGCAGCATGTTAGTGAGAATGGCACATTCTGATGCCAGTTTCATTAAGTTTCTATCAGTAGTATTTTATCACTGAAACAGTTAAAATGAAGTATCTTCCTGTTTCTTAAAGCTAGGCATCTAATTGTTAATGAAAATTACAAGACACTTTAGCATAATAAATAATACATGACAAGGTGTGTGTTACTGTGAGATAACGTGCATCTCAGAGGCACAGTGACATATGCCTTGGAGTGTCTTAGAATAATTATATAATGTCTCAAAGTTAGAATTTTAAAAAGAAAATTCATGTGTTCATAGCTGTTCAGATGAGAAGCATGACTAATTTTTTTTACCGTAATGACTAATGACAAGTTTAGGAGAGGAAATATAATATAGGCTTACTATTCTGTTAATTTTCTTAGTTTTCTGACACAAGTATTATATTTATTGTTCTGTGGGACTGGACTTCTGCCAAGGTCTCTGTAATGACAGCCTTAAATAGTACTATAACTGGTGTAAGCAATCTGTGGTGAGACATTTCTGACTAGCAAACGTATTGAAATATAGGATTCAAATTTCCTTCCACTGGTCGGTCAGTTTGATTATCATTTATTCATCATTCTTGACTGAGTTCCATATTTGGACTCTTGTTTCCTTAAAGAGCAACAGTAGTAATCCTGAACTTGTGGGTGTTATTGTAGGTGGGAAAGGAGACTTTTCTTCCTTGAAGCCATTAAACTACATTCAGTACAGATAGTGGGAAGTGGTTGGGTTGTACCTTTTCAGAAAATAAGAAAGCAAAAATGGGTGAAACAGCATGACAGAGGATTATCCCTCCCTCCCTTTTTCTCCTCTCCTTGTCCCACAGGAGACTGCTGGGGGAATAAAGAACCAGCTGCTGAAAATCTGTTTGTAGTGTTCTCTGGGTTTATTGCTGCAATAATGCACCTCCAACTCTCAAATGAGTATTCCACATAGAAAGGTAGCTGTTATATATTAGGATGCTAAGAACAAATATAAATATATATATTTGTTATAATATTCAATGTGGTTGCCTTACCATGTTACAGGATGTCCTTATATTGCATTTCTTTGCATCATTTTGAAAGCAAAACATAACAGCTAGCACACAGTAGATGTTTCTTACTTCTCACAGAATCACTAGAAACCAGACTGAGAGGCAAATTACATGAAGAAAATGGAATATTTACCTGTTTCTTACATTTACTCTGAGATGCTAACACCTGTGATTAGTTTATCAAAGCCAACATTTAGTTCTCCGTTTTTTTGCTAATAAGAGTAAGGGGAGCAAGGAATGCATCTATGTGATGCATTTTCTGACTCTCTCATGCATTTCTAGATTAAAATTTGTAGGAGCTTTTGTGTGTTTGTTTGTTTGTTTTTGTTTGTTTTGTTTTGTTTTGTTTTGTTTTCTGGTATTATTGACTTAAGGTGAACACTCAAACTCCCCCATGCAATGACTGCTGCATGTAAAGGTCTATAAAAACTCAAAAAGTCCCTGTACATAGCAATTAATTAGGACTGTGAGAAAATGCATTGATATTTGTAATACACCTAAACCGTGGTTTCTATGGAGACTATGTGTGTGTGTTTTAATAATGGAGAGCTGTTTATAATATCCTGATATTGAACTTTACATGAAATAACATAGTTGTTTTGTATGAGACAATCCAACCCAGTTTAATATCTATATATTGGGTATCTAGAGAACAACTGGTCTTCCTGCTAAAGACTGAGGCAAAGAAGGCATTAAGCACCTCTGCTTTTTCCTCATCTCTTGTCACTAAGTTTCCCCCAACATCCAGTAAAGGATGGAGATTCTCCTTAGTCCTCCTTTTTTTTTTTTTTTTTTTTTTTTTTTTTTCCTAAGCTCTAGCCACAACTCTCTGTTCAGCCAGGCTGGTCTTCTTTCACGCTGGCTCATTTTTGGGCACATGGGGACAGACCACTCCTGAGCCATTAAGATTTCATTCTTGAGGAGTGCCCAGCCTTCCTGGACTCCTCTGCCGTTCAGAACTGCCTCCCAAGGGACTCTGCCAACAAGTGTCATGAACAGCTCAGTCTGCCTTCTGGAAGTCCAAGACAGCAGCTCTATGGGTCCCCCTCCTGACTTCACCAAGAATAGAGAACTCTACCATTTCGTGGTCACTCTGCCCAAGACAGCTCCCCACCACCACATCTCCCACCAGGCCTTCTCTGTTTGTGAACAGAAGGTCCAGCGGGGCACCTCATTAGACATCATACTCTCAGATTCACATTCCTTCTAGATTTGTGGTTTCACATACCTACTTGCATATTCCCAACCCCTAAATCCCAGTCCAGTTTATAGCTATTTGGGTAGAGCACAGAAATAAGACTTTGAATAAAATAGACTCAGCAGTTTCTCATATATATAATTTTTACTTACTGGAATGGTATGCCAATTGTGGGTAACAAATATGCACCAATATTGTTTTTGAATTACAGCAATGTGGCTGCTATGTTTTGTGCTCAATGAAGTGCTGTGAATCATTTGCTCACCCATTCCATCACAATTTATAGATAATTTATTAGTTAGGATTCCCTCTTACATTTCCTCTGATTCAGCACAGACGAAATGTATCTATCACAGGAAGTTTAAGATTAAAATGCATAAGTTTTAGCCCATGAACTACCTTGTTGGTGTTAGTTGGGAGGCAGAAAAATGAACAAACTCAGAAAGAAGTAGAGGGAGGAGGAAAAAACATTAGAAGCAGGACATTTTAGCAGTGAATAGCCTTTAGGTTAGGCAAGCTGAAATGTTAAAGCATATTTTGGTGTTTAGGTTCCAAAGTGATTTATCTGTTCTCTTTCTTTCTTTAAAGTAATGCTCTTGCCTCTGAAGTAGATTTTATTGGCAAGTTAGAGTAATACTAGAAGTCTACTTCCACCTTTCAATATACACCAGTCAGCACAGTTTATGTATTGTGATTATTTGTATGTTATGTGATAAGTAGTGAAAAATCTCCTTTGTGCAACACTTTACTGTACACACCTATCAAACTACAGTTAGTAGAAATATAACACTGTACAGTGTTATAACAGACCTGTTTCTATTAAGAAGAGTTGGTAACTATTTGTTCCAGTTTCTTTCTTGAGCTCAGTTCATTATCTTCAATGGTAATGGGTAAAATGATTTAAACATCTTATGTAACTTCTCAGTAACCAGTGTGGAGTTAGCTCTCTTACTCCTGGACTTGGTGATGGTTTTCCTTTTCTAAATTATTGATACAACTGGTCTGTTAAGTCAAGCTCTGCTGTTGGCCATATCGATGAAGATCATGAAACTGTGATGAAAAATTACAATAAATGCAGTAATAAGTTATTACAATGAAAATTAGGAAAAGAAAAAATGCAACAGGAAGAAGAAATGCTCAACTCTAACATTGGGATTGAGGTGCTTCAAGGCACCATATAAGTGTTAAACTTTGTTTGACATTAGACCTTTTCCTTCTGGAAAAAGAATAGGTAAAATTGCAATCACCAAGAGACTATACGTGAGACACACTGGTCATGCAATATGGAAAAATTTCTGAGACTGCTATCCAAGTGGTCATTGAAAGGAAGGGCACTACTCTGTATACCAGCAACTGGGAAAGAGAACAGTTATGATTGCCCTTCTACAAACATATGCTTCTCTTTAATGGTCACTAGAATATAGTGACCATTCCCCACATACAGTTTGCATTTGGTTCCCTAAACCTAACAACTTGTTGCCCATATGCCAAGTTTTTATTTTGTTTATTTTTGTTATTATAAAAAGTAACATATAAAAATAACAAAATATAAAATAAAATAAAAAATAAAAAAAAAAAACAAAAAAAAAACAAAACAAAACAAAAAAAAATAAATAAAAATAACAAAATAAAAATAACAAAAATAACAAATAAATTATTATGAGTAAAGGAGTGGAATGTCCAGGAATAGATTCCTCAGGTAAGAGATGAAGAGGACAGCAATGTTCATGTTTTCTAAATTAAGTCTTCTGAATTACCAGGCTAGGCTCCTAAAATTAAGTCAAGGTTAGGAGAGGAAAGTTCTTTCCATTGACAAATACTCAAGCTACAAAACACTTTTTTGTCAGTGAGATATCTAAGGGAAATATTTTTTAACATAGATGGAACACAGCAAGAAGAATATGTAAACTTGAATGTTAGACATCTAATAGTATATTTTATTGTCTTATATTGCCTTACATCAATTAGAAAAATATCTCAGAGTCTTGATTTGGCTGCTTTTCAGGTTCTGAGTGTTTTTTATTTATTTATTTATTTTTTTTTTTTTTCGAAAAACATTGTCCTTTATTGGACTTACTGTATATAAAGATAAAAATCTTGAAGTAGCAAAGTAAATAAATAAAAGGGTCCTATTGGTAAGATTATTGTAGATACTCTATTTTTAAAGGATCATATTTTTATTCAGTATATTAACAGGTAAAGATGTACTGAATGATTTATTTATTTATTTGACTAAGAACTATTAGAAAAGAGATATAACTTGAAATATTAGCATACATCATACAGAACTTTTAATGCACTTTCTCTGGTCAAACATTTTAAATGTAAAAGGGATAAAAAATGGTGGAATAAACAGAAAAAATGAGCTTCAAGATAAGTAATTCAATTGAAAGTAATGGATTTTTATTTTATTATTTTATTTATTTTATTTTATTTTATTATTTTATTTTTACTTCTGAAAATAAGATAACCCACTATATCTCTTTAATCAAAAGGAAAACCTAATTTACTGGGGTTGCAAGATCTGTGAAATTTAAGGCATATTTACTGTATAAAGTTGAAATTCCAGTTTGCCCTGAAATTGCAATTATAATAAAGCTGTGTATCGAAGTTGTGTTTATGTGCATACCCCAAACCCTTAGTTACCAACTTCCTGAGCAGGGCAAGAACATCCCCGGTATTGTCTGCACAGACAAAACAATAGGCTGGTTGAAGACAATGGGCTCTCTGGACTCCTATCCTTCTTGACAAGGAACTTACTAATTCTTATTATTACAAGAGCTCTCCATGTAGTAAATTAAGATAGTCCCAGAGATTTCAGAGGGCAGTTTCTGCTCTTCATAAGCCAACTAAAATACATTATTTTGTATGCTTACATGCATTGTTGGTAACATCACGGATAGAGAATAAGGACACCTCAAGAGCTTTTTGTTTTGTACATAGTTTAGACAGTTAGGAGATGTTCTAAACATAGTTTAAGATAATTTGTAACAAATGCTAAAACATATGTTTATGTTACTGCACAGGACCAAGGGCTAACTGAGTTATATGAAATCATCAGAATAAAAGTTCAGGGATGTCTCATCAAGGACACATAGTGAGGACCTCTGTCACACAGGTCTATTCAAGAGACTGAGTTTCCCACATGAGTATGTACCATTTCTTTTAGCAGACATTCAGTATGCATATTGCCTCTGCCACACAGGTGAACTATGAAACCTGAAAACTCTCTTATATGTTGTGATTTCTGTGCCCTTACCTTATATTTTAATTAGGAAATATTAAAGGATTTTTTTTTATATTTTTTTTTCTTACATAAAAAGGTCAAGAATCATAATAGCCACTGTTTTTGGTGTGCTGTTTGTTGTTGTTGTGGTTGTTTTTCAGTTTGCATTCCTTTCAAACTACTCCACATGAAAATGCCAACAAGGCCTTGTCTGAATTTCTTTCCTTGCATTCCTGAAGACCAAGAACTTCTAAATATAGGAACAACGCTTTCATAGAAATAACTAAAATTAACATATCCATGGTGATCATATTAAAATGTCCATGGTAAAGAGCAAGTTAAATTCAGTTAATATCCTTTCTATTAAACATTAACAAATGTACAAAGTTGTGGTTCTTAAAAATGAAATTTTAAGGAATAGTTACTCTTTTCATGTTGGTTGCTGTAACAGTTGCTATGATCTTAGAATGTATTCTTTTTGTATTATTTGTAGAAGAATGCTTGAACTTCTAGAAAGGTTAAATCAGGTAAAATAAACCTCTCTGTATGCTACTATGCATATGAATATAAGATATGCATATGCATATAAAATATGCATATGCATATGCATATAAGATATGAATCAAGCAATTTGAAAGACAGTAAAAACAACTGTTTAGTGGAATGTGTGCCTGAAGAGTATCACCTACAGCAATATTTGCTCGGAGGGCAAAAGAACCCTTAAAGTTACTGAAGCTAGGAAAAGAGTAGTATTCATGATGTCGGTCACCCCAGTTTGGAGGTTTCTTTTCCTCTAATATAGATTTCAGTAAAACTCTTCATTGATTGGATGAATTTTAACATTATAATTGCACTTACAAAATATGTTTCTAATCTGAGTTTGAAGCAACAATTTATTTAACATATGATATGATTTATATAAATGTAAGAGCTCAAAAGAAATGTATGTCTGAAAAACAATGCAGGCCATGTAATCCTTAGCTTCTGTATTTACATATAAACCTGAGCAGAACCAGAAAGCTTTATAAGCCATCACAAATCACCCTTTTAGTGAACAAAGGTTAAAGGCTTCCAGAAACAATCAGTTCAACACCAGATCAATGAAGAAATACTAAAATACCAGTCAACTTCCAAATCTTAATAGAGAAAAAATGTTTTATGTGAATATAAATAGTTTCAGACATAAATAACTTTTTAGAGTCTATATACTGTATTTTGTACATTGTTAGTTTTTAAAAAAATAAAAAAAATCTAATAACCTTCACTGCACTATAATTGATGTAGGAAAATTAATACAATATATACAAACCACATGTTAAAACATTGGCATGATCAATAGGATAGTAGATCAGATAGAAATATGCCTTATTTTAAAATATGCTTATTCCATAGTGAACAGGCCTAGCAAACTTTGAATGATGATCAGGACAGTATTTCCATTAGTTTAAGATGTCTAATCCATGGCAATGGATTTTATATTATTCATCAGAGTGCACTAATAATCATAGTGTGTAAATACTATAATTGAATAAGTAATGAATAAATAAATATTTTGGTGGTAACAGTCACATTCTTTCATTGTAAAAATAATACTGAGTTTGGTCAACAAGATTCTTTACAGCTTGGTCAAAGTAGGTCAAATACTTTATTAATCATTCAAATACATTGACAAAGCCTAATCAGAAACTGTGTTTAAGTGAAGAGGAACTCAGAAATTCTGAGAGACCCTATTGAGGAGTCCAGCTGTCAATAAGATTACAATATAGAAATGATACTCTAGGTCCTGCTCCAGACTATCAGCTGTTAATTTTCTTGAATATTTTCTGTGACTCCTCTTTGCTTGCACCTATACAACTCTGTCAGATAAAAGAAAGCCTCCAGAACAAATATCTCAGTATCTGCCTGACAATGTAGGTAAGCTATGCTTCTGATTATTATTTTTATTGGTTTTGATAGTTTTCTACAAAAATAAAGGTACATAATTCTAGCACTTATTCAGAATGGTCAACGCTTATCAACTTAGAATGAATCAGAGGACTCAGTGTCCATGAAGATGGTATATGTGACTGACATTTATAAGGTGTTGTTACTGTGGAAAGGTATTTGATGAAGTCAGAGATTTCAGAAGGTATTTATTCTACTGTTTACTATGAATACTCCAACACTGATCCCAATACAGCAAAGGAACACCAGTATGAAGTTTATTGAACCATAAATAAGAAAGACAGAAAGTTAATGCAATACTTTCTTTCTTTCTTTCTTTCTTTCTTTCTTTCTTTCTTTCTTTCTT
>NC_048894.1:102627591-102671421 GCF_011077185.1 Oxyura jamaicensis
TTTTTTTTTTTTTTTTTCCTCTCTTTTCTGCCTAGAGTTTTAAATATCTGTATGCTTCCTGGGTTGCAAACTCTAAACTTTCTTTGTGGAACAACTATAAGATACAACTGTAGTGATGTGAGAAATAACAAATTTCCAGTCTTTTCAAGGTTGAAAAGAACATTAACTTTTTTGCATAATGGCCCAGTGAAGCTATTCATATATATACCAGAAAACTACAAATCCCTATTCCCCAAATACTTGCACACACCAATACTTTGAGTGGATTATTTATCTCAACCCTGAGGTGGATTTTTATCATTATTTGATATACCCAGTGGTAGCTGAAAAAATATGAGAGTAGTCTCTAAGACCGGAAGAAGGCATTTAGCTGATATACATTCCCAGCCATTTTCTTATATTCATAAATTTACAGTCACACACAGATATATTCAGTGAAGCGTGTTCAATTCCTGCAGCCTGAAAAGTGACTGGAAAGCACAACAGTGGTCTTCAGTCCAAAAATAGAGCTTCACAGCATTTTGTCCTATACTGAATGCTCAGCATAGTGTAGATTTAAACATAGTGAAGAGTGATTTAAACTTCAATATTCCTCTCCACCCTGCAGTTCAGAAAACTTTTTCCTCACAGTCTTCTGAGTTTCCTTAGTTTTCTTGCAAGACAGTGTGGGTGATACATATATATATATATATATTTTTTTTTTTTGGGGGGGGGGGGAGTGTCAGCAAGTTGCTGACACTTTGAATATATAAATTAATTAGCATTTCCATAACAGTGTAAATATCAGTCCCTGGAGGCATGCAGTAGAGATAATGAACACCAAGATTAACAATACACATTACAGACATCAGGCTATTATTATGTCTTAATGACATGTAAACAAATAGTCTTCAAGTAGTCAAAAGATGCTGTGTAATAATGGACTTCTCAAGGCTATAAACTGTATTAGAAAAATATAGTGCTTGTTCACATAGAAGCACAGCACAAATTCAGCTAGAAGACTATCTTGCAGGGAAAATTGTTGGAATGCAAGACTGTGGAAGGTACATAATCATAAATATCTCTCAGTCATGTCCAGATTTTCACCAAATTTATGTTTTTGTGTGTGTGTGTGATGATGTGACACATTAATTTCAAATAATAGTAATGAGTTTGCTGATATATGTAAAATGATGTTGTGGGATATCCAAATGAATATCACAAATTTCAGATATTCTTTCCATCTTTTCTTATTTCTATAATCTCACAGGGTGCTGGCTCTGTCTGGAGCCACTTGCTCCAAGTAGGATTTTTCAAATTAACCTACTTTAGTTTATTCACAGCCTGATTAAACAGATAATTAAAAGTTACAGATGCATAGCAATACTAAATTACTGTAGCTTTAATGCATTTGTGAGAAAGATTAGTCTTTCAGATGCTGTCAAAGACCCGAGTGGCTATGATGATAAAGATCCACCAAAGTTCAATATTTTGCTGTCTTCAAGACATTTTTCCTTTTTTTTTTTTTTTTTTTTTTTTTTTTTTTCTTATTTTAATTAATTTGGGCAACAGTAGGAAACCTATAGCACTTGTCAAGCCAGTATGAGGTTACCAAGCTTTGAGTTTCAGTCATTTCTCACCAAGCTGCACCAATAAAAAAAAAAAAAAAAAAAAATGTGTACATCTATATTCACAGTACAGCCTCTGCAGCTGAATTATTCTATTTAACTCTACAGGAAACTGACTTGTCTTCAAAAATTTCCTACACTCTGCAGACACTTGTTAAGAAATAATGACAGAAAATGGCCTTTATTAGTATAGTTCAAAGATGAGATTCAAAGCAGAGATAAAGTAGGTTACTCCCAATTTTCAGTTTCTGTGATGCTAGCCTACGGAAAAAGACTGTAATTGGGATCCACAGGATTCTGCTTTCCGTGAACCAGAAGCAGTGAACCTTTGGCACTGACACAGATTTGGGCCGGCCCCAAAAGTAATGTGCTTACAACACTTTTTAAAATTCATTTGGTACTAATTACAAAGCAAAGATTTCTCTCTGTCTGCTGTTTCCAAAACTACTGACTAATTTGGGTAGATATTCTTTTGATTTCTGAAAGTCCCAAAACCTTCAATTACCTTATTTAGCTGAGAAGTTGATTCCTTTTCTATTTGAAAGTGTGACAAGAATAAGAAATACAGAAAGTTAAAACTTGAAATGATTCAAGGAACCATCCAAAATGCTGAAGTATGGCTCTAGACACCACTGTTTTTAAGTGGTAGGAAGAGAAACTGATTCAGCTATTTTCTTACTCTGTCTTCCTGTTTTACGTGCCTTTGGACTAAGTTATGATTTTAGGTTTAAAATTGCATAAAATAAATAAGGAAACAGTTAAATAAAAGAATATATCTGTCAAAATATCTACTCATTTTGCAGTTTTCCAAAATATGTTTCAGAAAACAAGAAATCAGAAGAATACAAGAAAACAAGAAATATCTTTCATGGCATGGAATTTTGTTCCACAGTAGAATATGATGAGTCTCAAAAATAAATAAATAAATAAATAAAATAATTATCTGCAGTAGATTAATTACAAAGGGCCCAGGATATGTGATTTTGGATATGATTTTGCCATCACTAGTCAAAGGCCTGTGGTCTGTGTATTGATCTGACAATGCTGATCTCTGGGCTTTCTTGGTCTTGTCTAAGACTGATCTAGGTTGTTTGTTTTGAAAGTTCTAACAGCTGCCAAGAAAAGCAATGCCAGTTTGCTCTCCTGTTTCAGCTTTCTGTGTGATCCCTAAGGTGGGGATTCAGAAGGTGACAAACAGCAGCTCCACTTAGAAAGGAGATGAGAGAGAAAAAAAAAAAAAAACAATAATAACAATAGCCCCAAGCAGAGAAAAAATAGAGATCAAGAAAACCTCACAATGAACATCATACTTCTCACATGCTTCTTATCGAACACTTGGGATGCTGATAACCTGATGCAATCCTGCCTCCTATTCTTGAAGGATAGTAAAATTGTCAGCTGATGGATGCAAAAAGGTGAGCTGGAAGGATGAATTCTCAAACTGCAGAACATTTTTTGTTAAACTTTAAGACAACAGGTTTGCCATGAAAACTCCTTATTTTTCACATTTGCCTGCCCTCATTGGCATACATCTAGCACTTGTTTGTAATATACCTTATTTCTACCAGGTTTCAAACTTATAATTTATTATGTGAAGGAACCTGCTTAATATCTAAGCAATCTATCTGTATTTGATAAGACAACTTTGAAAACTAAGGTGTCATCAGTTATTCTTTGTGAAACCTGGAGAAGTGGTGACCTTTATTAGCATTACATTTTTAACTAAAGATTTTTGCAACTCCCTGAAACATTGTTCCTTAACACAGAATGAAGAGGTCAGCTTAATTTCACTAGCTGTACCTCAAAGAGAACTATGCACAGGCATAGAACCTGTGGCATTTTTGTTCACTCACATGAAGAATACTACATTACAAATAGTGTACTTTAAATTACATTTTACCTGCTGTGAAGACCTGTGTACTTCTGCAGTGAAATATGTTTTAATTTGGAAGTTGTCAGTTCCTCAAAGGCGAAATTACTAGGCATTGTTCCAAAAAAAATCAATATATAATATTTTGTTAGAAGACTTCAGGAAGAAAAAAAAAAATAAAAAAATAAAAAGTAAGATTGGCAAGTGTGTCTTTATGAAGATGTCAGAGAAAGGGCAATTCCAGATTGTTTTATTTATGCTAATATTTATTGCTATGCTGAATGTAAATATATATATATATATATCCATGACAGATTAGAACATTTGTCTGTGCTGATCTCATAATACTTCAAAGGCAACACATAAAATAAATTAATTCTTAATTTCCTCTTTAAAATTCCCCTGCATACATGTTGGAAAGCTAAAGTATGAATGTTTTTAATTTCAAGTACCTTCTCATTGGATTTTACTTAAAGACTATTTCTTCAAAGTGAAGTTACTATCTGTCCAGAATAAATGTGCTAAGGAGCTTGGATCTAATGTTACCAATATTAACCTTGATTCTGTCATTTCAATCAAATGATGAGAAAGAGCAGTATTTTTTTTTATTTTTAGAGTAATATTGCTGCATCAGTTCCTAAAACCTGGACACAAAGTTTTGAGATGTCAGAAAGATAACGGCTCAATTGGCACAAATACATTTATTTCAATATATTTTCTGTTTTCCCTATATAATTCAGCATGCTGATATATGAAATATATCATAGAGGAAATATATTATTAGACTTAAATTGAGGATAAAATAAATTGCGAAGGCCTCTTGTCTCACAATGGAGTCAGTGTTGCTTATCCACAGTTTCTAAAATGTCCAAAAGATACAGCTGTGTGGTAAAAATAAAAATCTAAAGTATGTTTGTTTTAAAAGGATGAAATAAATAAATAAATAAAGCCCTGTAATATACATTATACAAAAGTAAGAGCAGTGGTCTAAGAGTCAGCATCTTTTGCATGTTTCAGTGTCAGGAAAAGAAGAAAAATAAAAAGCCACATAACTTGGATTAAAGTACAAACTAATTTTCAGTCCTGTATTTTGTAGCTAATAGATCTATCATTAATTAAATAAGGGCATACATCAGGTGACTTCTATGACCAAATACATTTCCCTGATCTGAATCCATCCATCTACATTGCTAAAAGGCCATGAAATAGCTTCTTTGATATTTTATTATCAATGAGCTGTAAAATTTAACAGCCAAGCCAACAGTAGCTGAAATCTCTAACTTCAGGGAAAAGGACAATATGCAAGATTTAAAGCCCAAGTGACAAGACATTCAAAAGTAGAAAATGGATTCTCAGAAAGAAACTTTGTCAGTAAAAACTATTAGTGAAACACACAAAAATCAAAAGACTTTCTTTCAACAAAATATTCTTTTGACAGTTTTCAAATTCCAAATGCTCATTTCTTCTTCTGAGAGAGACTATTCTTAATGCAAATGTGTTTTGTGCTCTCTACTTTAACTGAGCAAAACAGTCAAGGACATCTTTGCAATTCAGATTCATTCACTGCATCACTTGCATAGACTAAGTTCTGAGGATGTCAGGATTGTCACAAGCAAATGTTGTTGTTATTCATGGAAAATGAGTATTTAGAAAACCAATAAAACTAACTTCAAGAAGTAGGATATCATAAATGTGCAATAACTTGTGATATTTGACTAGGTTGTTTTGATGCTTACAGGTAAGAAGATGCAGAAAAGAGAGGCAGGGACCTACCAAGTCATGCTCACTTGAATTTATCAACAACATTTAGGTCCATTGCTGAAAAGTCCCACTTTCTCTCCACTAACATCAGTTCTCATGTGGATCACAGTGCTGACAGTGAAGAAAAACAAAAACAAAAACAAACAAACAAACAAACAAAAAAAAAAAACAGAAGCCTTCAAAATGAAATTACAACATGGTGAATAACATTAGAACTGTGGCCTAAAGGAATTATTTGTTTTAGCTGAAAACTGTTGAAGCCAAACCAAGCCAAAATCAAAAACAAAATGTTGCTGTGGAATACAATGCTTTCTGAGTCCAGCCTACGAACATTCATTGATTTTGGAGTACATTTGGAAAACACCCTGTTAGTTTTTGCCTTACTGGAAATATCCTCTCTGATATTTAAGAGGCAAATAACAGCCTTAAGAAAACAATAAATCACTAACAGTTTAGAAATCTAGTAAGAATAGCATTTACTTTATCAATAATTATCCACAGGTATATTCCATACATTTCATAGTCATTTTTTAAAGTGAAATATAAATACATAAAATAATACAGATATTTAACTATTCACAACCCATTCCAATTATTTTTGTATGGCTATACATAGACAGATGGGAAGTTTTAATCAAGCATTAATGAAAAACGCTTAATGAAAATAAATGCATATCTGTAGATATTCAGATATTCACAGGTATGACCCAAAAAGTTGTACATTTGATCACTTATAACAACATAAACTTGAGTAGAATCTTAAAACATATTTAAGTATTACTTAAATGTAACTACTCATAACTTATTTTACATAAGGGGCTGAGAGGAACTTTATGAAGTTCAACAAGGGCAAGTGCAGGGTCCTAACCTCGGGAGGAATAACCCTAAGTATCAGTACAGACTGGGGCTGACCTGCTGGAGAGCAGCTTTGCAGAGAGACTTGGGTGTGCTGGTGGGCAGCAGGTTAACCATGAGTTAGAAATGTGTCCTTGTGGCCAAGAAGGCCAACGGTATCCTGGGGTGCATTTGGAAGAGTGTTGCCAGCAGGTCAAGGAAGGTGATCCTCCCCTTCTATTCAGCCCTGGTAAGGCCACACTTGGAGTATTGTGTCCAGTTCTGGGCTCTCCGGTACAAGAGAGACATTGAGCTAATGGTGCAAGTCTAGGAGGACTACTAAAATGATTAGGGGACTGGAGCACCTGTCATACAAGGACAGTCTGAGAGCTGGGCCTGTTTAGTTTGGAAAAGAGAAGACCAAGGGGTGACCTCATCAACAAGTATAAATATCTGAAGGGAGGGTGTCAAGAGGATGGGATCAGGCTCTTTTCAGTTGTGGCCAGTGACAGGATGAGAGGCAATGGGCACAAATCGAGGAACAGGAAGTTCTTGCTGCATATAAGGGGGCACTTCTTTACTGCGAGGGTGACAGATCACTAGAACAGGCTACCTAGAGAGGCTGTCTTTTGATGATCCTGTCTTACTCCATCTCTTGTCTGTTAGTAGCTTATTGGTGCTCTTTTTGGAAGAGCTTGAAATATATTTACTTATCTTTATAATGATAGTTGAGTAAATAAATATGTACACATTATTCTTAAATTCTAGTCTCATTGTGAGTAAATGGAGAAAAAGATTCATGTAGTAATAATAATAAAAAAATCAGGCTCACAAAGAGTTTAATATAAACCAGTGAAGAAACAAGAAATAAAAAGAAAGAAATGGAGAAGGAAAAGAAACAAGCAAACAAGTAAAAAAAAAAAAAAAAAAAAAAAAAAAGTATTTTCTTGATGCTTGACATTTATGCTATTTGTGTAAATCCAGATTAACTTTCTTGTATTAATTAAACCTCTGAGCCATGTAAACAAAAGGAAAGATAGTAGTTCAAATATTTATAGGAATACGGCATATAAAATATATCAAATATTTCTGACATATCTACATTATACACTCTGTAAGAATCTGCCTCTAGCCCAGTTCAGTAAAACAATAAAAGATGTGCTTAATCCTACTGAAGGAAGCTCACATGCATAAAATTAATAATTCACATACTCCACACAAAAAAGATTTATCCAGCTTGCATAAAGAAAAGTTGTGTTATTATGAGGAAGTCACTTTGACCACCTCATGATATCAGGTTTCAAAACACGTACTTTAAAGAAATGAAATAAAAAAAAATACAACTAACACAGGCCTGTAAAGCAAATCCTAAAGAGACTAAATCCTGGCATTTAGGAATGATTTAGTATTATATCTTATTTTGAGCTACAAATCCTCTTTCTTAATTTCTAAAATAATGTAATTGATAAATTGTTATTAACAAATGATATTTCCCTCAGATCTTTTCAGATTTCACAAGACAAAATTAGTCCAGATATGATCTATACTTCAGGTAAAACAAAACAAAACAAAACAAAAACTCTCTAAGAAAACAACAGGTACCACAGGTGTTTGTGATTCAGTAGGTAACACTTCTTTTTGTCAGTACTGGTGAAATTCCAGAGCATGGTGTTAAAAGAAAATGCTCTGTTGAATGGACTTTATTTTTTTCTCATGAGCTGTGTATAATTGAGGTCTTGACCACTAACAGTCATTAAAGGTTTCATAGCTGTGCTTTGGAAAAGCTGATGTGCTGGTAATATTTAATTTTCTCTGTTTAATTTCTGTACTTCATCTGGAAAAAAACAGCCTTTCTTCTTAGTCTGTCAGCAAGTTTTCTGTGTGCTGTCTGAAGAGCTTCTGTGGGTGCAGATTTCCAAGGTGTGAAGCTCCTAGGGATGCCTCGGAGGTCCACATCCAGTTCACAGCTGGCAGGACACAGTCTTCCTTCAGTACAGTTGGGAGTGATGAAAATAAGTTCCAGGCCTGCTGGTAGAGATATCTAAACAACGTCCATTTGTTCTGGAAGAAGTTGAAGCACTGAGGATTTTAAGGAGCCCTTAACTCAGAAAGAATCAGGAAGGATGTCATGGTTTTATGTATTAAAACATTTTTCTTTCTTCATCCTATATTGCCTGTAGTCACTTCAAACAGAGGTGTAGGGGTTCTTACTCTGCTAACAATAAGTTTTGCTTTGTCCCACTGATATTTCAATGCATTTAACAAAAGATATTTCTTTCCAAATGGATTCATTTAGATTATGCTTATTTTAGTCATTCATATAATTTTGCAATGGGAGATATGAGAGATGCATATTGTCTCTGAGAATAATAATTTTCTTGATTGTTTTCACAAAGTATAATTAACAGTTCTAATTTTGCTTTTGTAATCTTGATTTATTTTTTTAAAACATATTTTTTGTCATTTATGAAAAAAAACAATGGGTTATGTTTTTGATATAAAATAGATAAATTCTATAGGTGAACTACAAATTTTATACACATTTAAGCACACTTTTTCCATTCAATTTTTACCACTGATTAATTTAGCAATGATTCCCCAAACTTGCTTCTTATTTTTAATTTTACTTTAAAATGAAGGGAAAAAAAAAATAAAGAGACAACATCTGAGTGGCACATTTTAAACTACTTCATATACTGATGCAGAGAGCAAAGGGGAGTAAGAGTTGGTAGAACCTCAAAAAATCTGCCAAATACACACACACACACACAAAAATCAATAACTTCGTAAAGTGTAAAAGGCCAGCAGTGTAACATGTGTCTGTCTCAGTAATGCAGATGTTAGAACCAAAAATAATCTAAAATTACTGTCACACATGAGAACTCCTGCAGATTCCAAACAAACTCGGTCTACTTTAAATCACAATTTATTTCTCTAAGTTACTTTTCATACTGAAATATCTACTGCAAAAAGTATACTGGTTTCATTTTGGATGAAACTAAGATTATACCAGATTTTACAAATCTTACAGAAAAAAATCTTTACACAAGATTTTGTTTCTGTTTTGCAGGAAGTTTCAAGTTTCACTATGTGATTTCCTTATTTTGTCTCAAATGCTTATTTGCCTCAAATTCTCATCAGATTCTCATACAAAGATTTTTGAGGCTGATTGAAGCTTTGACTCAACCTCAAGCTAATATAAGGTAGTGTCATCAGTATTAAATGGATTGTTATGTAGTTTGAAATGTGTTTTCTTCTTCTTGTGAATGTTAGAGGGTTTTAATTTACAGCTCATTTATGAGCTAACAAAGCTCCTGTTCATAGAAATTCATACACATGTGCTATGTTAAGAGTTTAAAATTAAACCATTTTTTAATAAGCATGATTTTTAGTAATATTCTCAATATAGTGAATCTTTATAGTAATGTTATATGATGTTTGATACATCATTCCTTATTTGAACAAAAGTCTGCTGTGAAGAGCAGCAAATAAAGACTAGAATTTTACTGATGAACAGATGAAAGCTACACTCCTTATATAGGCATTGTTATTTGCTTTTCTGAAAAAGTTGCAGACAATCTCTCTGAAACATATTTATAATCCATATTTCTTTCAATTTTGTCTTTCCATCCAGGATGAGGTAGAAATATTCCCATTAGTCTTAAGGATAGATATAGTTTTACTTCTGCCATGAATTATGCCTTTGTTTTTAACTCATTTCTGATGGCATAAAGATCCTTTACAATGGTCTCCCAACCATATCTTATAGTTCTACAGAACCACCTACGCTCTGAGCAAAGTTTCACTACACCATACCTTCTGTGCTTTTCTCACTATGCTATTTTTGACTACATTTTAACATTTCACAGCGATGTGAGGCTACAAACACACAGTGCAAACATCACCCTTACAAACTTTCTGATTTGTTATTTTCCTAAGCCCAAAGTGAATGAAAATGCAATAGACATATGTCTGTTTCCACAAAAATAAATAAATTGGAATGGGAGGTGTTGGAATCATTGTCCCTGAGTGTTTTTAAGGAAAGGATGGATGTGATACTTAGGGACATGGTTTAGTGGGTAATATTGGTGGTAGTGGGACGGTTGGACTAGATGATCTTGGAAATCTTTTCCAACCTTAATGATTCTATGATTCTATGAAATAAATAAAACCTTAAGTATTCATAAATATTTCACCAGTTTTCAGATGAAATTAAATGTACCTCAGCATGTTGTGCCTACAATCTGCAATAACGTTCAGGTGCAAACTGTCTCTGATACATAACAAGGAAACTAAGAGGCAAGATACATGATTTAATTAGCTGAAGTTTTATCCAATTCATGTGAGAGCTATGCAGTAGTAACTTCTACACTACTAGTCCCTTTAATGAGATACCTTGTTAGAAGCCTTTTGAAAAGCCAGGTAGACTTTGTTGTCACCCACAGATGTTTGCTGAGGGCTTGCTGAGAGCTCTCTAATGTTTCCCAATTTTTTCACAGAGGCTTTTCTCCACTTACTCACATAGTTCACCTATCATTACAAAGCAGGAGTATCAAGTGGTTTTGAATATCTGAGATAATCACTTTCAGGAGCTAATTACAAACTTGTCTGTTTCCTGTGATTTCCATATCTTTCAGCTCTGTCTCTGCTGGGGTCTTCATTCCAAATTACTAGTGGGTGTGACTGCAAAGGTACCCTTCATAGCCAAAGATGCTGAGATCAACTCTTCTCTGTGTTTCCCTTTTATTTGTAAAATGCCATCCCTCTCATATTCTCAGTGACTGGAAAGATAACATGCTTCACAGATTTTATTTTATTTTATTTATTTTATTTTATTTTATTATTTTAGCATTCTTTTGATTTTGCTTCTGCAAAAATTGTTGCAACAAAAGAACACTTCTAAACTCCTTAGTTCTGTTTCTTCTCCCTAGCATTTTTGCATTTGAAATTGGACTAGATTCACTTTATTGCATTTGTAGGCAAGTAGGAAGAAACTGGAGAACTTTTGGTTTTCCAAAAGCTGCCCACTCTGGGTTGTATATGTATTGCACTTTCAGTAAGATTTCCTATTCCACTAATGGATTTCGAAGTCTATCCCTCATACATAAAAATAAAATGTAAAAGAAAATTGTGTTATACTTCAGTTTTATACCACCAACAATGAAGGATCCCCTCCCAGAAAAGCAGCAACTTAGAAATATGGATCAGAAACATGTTCAGGTTCCTATCCTGATACTGAACCTTAAAGGGACTGTGCAGTCTTTAGAGCAGTCGGTTAGAGCATATTGTAGAACATACTTTAAGAGGGCTCATCATTTTGAACTGTTCCCAATGATTCCCTGGAGTTCATTTATACAGATTTCACCTGGCAAAAGCTTTCCAACTTAGAACTACTTACACACAATTCCTACAATAAAATAATTAAAATACTGAGCAAACAAATGGAAGTTAGAGCTCAGGGAATCATACTGAGTACATAGAACATGTATATATGAACTAGAGTATGAAACGTATGTCTTATATTTCAAGATTTTAATATTCTTCTCTAAAAAATACAACATTCTGGACAGTTATTGTAAAGTAAGGTTGCAGCTTAAAGAGATATACAACAAAATCAAAATAAGTGTATGTTTGAAAGAAATGAGAAATATAAATTTTAATATTTAAAACTTGCTTTGTTCATTTACAATTTTTTATTTTGTTTGTTTTATATGGTTCATTTTATTCCCTTGGTTTACAGAAATTTGAATGATAGGAAGATTCAATTAAATACTTAAAATGAATTATCAAGCAACTCTTGACGGTTTGAAAACATTCACACAAAACTAAAAGAACTAAAAGAACCAGATTCAGAAAAAAATAAAAATAAAAATAAAGACTCAGAGCATCATTTCTTTTATTGCTCCCCACCTCAGTAACAACAACAACAACAATCTCATTTACTAAATACAGTATTTTATATATATATATATTAAAAGAAATAGCAAGGAAGTGTCACTACTAGCAGTAATTTTTGCTCTATCTACATTATTGAAAAATGCATTTTCTAAAAATCTTGCAGAATTTCCAGTTATGTACATAGTGAAGAAATAATAAAAAAATCCAGTTAGTGACACACTAAGGTTGACTCTAAGAAAAAACAAAAAACAAACAAACAAACAAAAACTTTAAAGACAGATAAAAAAAAAAAAAAAAAAAAGACATGCACAAACTGTTATGCAATACTGATCTGAGGCAGACCACTAAGTAGTAACATAAATTCAATGTAATATTTTATTAGGAATGTGGTAGAATTATCTGTTTTATTTGAATAGAAAAGGAGATTAAGTACAGATTCATAAAAATGTTTGACAGTCACAGTATGCTGGCAAAATACTTCAGCATTTTGAGGGCAGAATTAAAACCATATTTTCTTCCAATGCAGGTAAAGATCAGTAGAAGGTGTTCTTATACATAAATCAAAGGATGGAACAATGCAATACTTACCACTGGCTTTCTCCACTACTTCCTTTCATCCTCTCTCTCTTGCTTCCCTTGGTAGGCCATTTACAGCTGTTAACTTTTGATGCAGAAAAAACACAGCAAGAGAAAACAAAATAACGACTGCCACTGGGACAGTGTCTAGATCAGAAAACCTGAATAGGATGTGAAGCCTACCTGTGAAGCCATCTTCTCACACACATCATTTTAAGAAAAACTAAGGAACTAGTATACATATTCAACATATAAGAATGGTCATCATTATACATTCCTAAATCTCATGTAACTCATCAATTACATTTTATGTGTTATCGTTTTTGCTAGACTTTAGCTTTATGCCTATTTCTATAAAGGCAAAGACAATAGAAATAAAAATTGAGAGTAAGATCCAGGAATTTCTTAATTCAGTTGGAATTTTGCCACTGACTGCCACAGTATTTCACCCCTGCTGCTTAATACTCTTTAACAGTGGATGTACAGATTGTCAGTACAGACAAGACTGCACTGACATTGTAATTCACAGTATAGTTTTTTGACTGTTACCTTACAAGTTGTATGGACTGTGAAATCTAACATGATACTAGGAAATACCTAGGAGATATCTGTTTTCTGTAAGGACATTGTCTCCTACTAGCAAAGGAAAAGTAGAAAAATAAATAAATAAATAAAGGATACATATTGAGGTGTTTGATTAAATAAATCTGGAAAACACTTTTGAAAAACAGAAATCTGACACTGCTCCAGTTCACAGTGAGCAGCATATGAAATAGCAAACAGCACCAATAGAGAAACAAATTTTTAGTCACATTTTTTTTTTTTTTGGAAGTAAAGCAAAACAAAAGCAGAGCCATATGGACTTACTTAATAAGAAATTATGGTGTATAATATGCTTCTCTGATTATCTGTGGCTTATGTGACCTTTATTTTTTCTTAATCTAAAGAATATATATATGTATGTCACTCTCACCATCTACATTAAGGACCACCCCAGCAGAAGTGCTCCAAAACTTCATGCAGGTTGTACCTTGTAGGTAGCAGAGGCTTAGTGATCATCTGATATTCCAACAAATACAAAGAATTGAATGGTATGTGAGGATTTTTTTTGCATTAAAAATATTGCATTAAAAATAATAATAATAATAAATCACCTGCATAAAGCAGGTGAAATATGGGTTGGCAGTATGCATTTCTCACAGTTGTTCCCAAGCCACAATTTGAAAGAAACTCATCTATAATGTGATTGGGAATGTTTATATTGTTCAAGAATAACAGGGTCGCCATGCACAGTATTAATGATTGCAATGAAGACACATCTTCAGCAATTCTCATTTTGTACTTTTCCCTAAGCAGATGTAGAACCATCTATAAGTGTCTTCTCACTGATTTTGACCTACCTTGGCTGTAAAATCTCTGGAGACAGTGACAGAAGAACAAGCAGTAATGCCTTCATATACCATTTACAACTGATCAGTTGTTCAGCAAGGTGTTCATGGCTATTTGGTCAATTTAACAGACAAAACTGCATCCATCAGTATGAGCGACCCCTTTCAATTACTTTATCTGTGCACTTGAATTCCTGTAATATAACTCCGAATGAGAAGCAAATGTTTCAATGTTGCCCTTCAGTCTCATATGATGTAAATATAGGTGGCAGTCTCAAATGGAGCTTATGGATCAGAGGAAAAGGGAATTCTGTTAAGAGGCTGTGGAGCTTGGTGAATGTAGAATTAGTTGCCTGCTCTCATTTCCTTCATGATTTTAGGCAAGTTTTTCAGGTGAAGAAGAACAAAAAGGATTTAAGACTTCGGTTACTAAAATCTGTGTCAGTTTGGATATGTCAGTAAACTGGCAGCGTCTTTACCTCACAGGAGCAGTAGTGTACAGTTAAACAGAGTATAAGTGAATAACATGTTTACATACATTAATGGGACATGCAAACACAAGTAACAAATACTAAGACAATTACCCCTTAGTCTAACTTTGCATATCTTGTTTCCTTTATAAAGTACCTGCATATGTTTTGCTCACACAAAACCCTAAGACAGAAATTCTGAGCCAGTCACACCAGCCAGAAGAACACAATACCTATTTCAGTCACTTTTCCCAATGACAAAATGTAACTTTTTGAAAGCTTACTAGAACTCTCATTTTAAAGATTTCTACCCAAACTCTCATTACAAGATTTTGTTTAGTCATCTCTCAGCTACCAGAATTGTGATGAAACTTGAGTGTTAAAGTAAGGCTATGCAGGAAGAAGAGTATCTTGGTCTCACCAGCTCTGCCAACATTACTGAGGAGTTTTATTTTGAAAACTGACCAGATTTTATTTTATTTTTTATTTTTTCGCAAAAAAGCAACAAAGCAAGGCTTTACTAAAAAACTGATATAAAGGTGAAAAATCTATTTGTCAATCACATTCAGTAGGAAATATATATATAATAGTGTTCCCAAAATGCACCAAACGTGTAATTAATATAAAGACCTATACAAAATCAAATGATATAGTTGTATAGTTCAATCACTCAACAGAATATCCAATTTCCCACCAAAAACACTACCTGTAAATTCATATCACGCTATCTTCTTTCTACTCTTTATGCTCTTGAAGTGAAAAATAGCTAGTGGATTTCCTTCACATTCATAGAGCAAACAAATTAAACTAGTTCAATCACTTTCATTTTTATTGATCACTTCTCTCAACTGTTTACCATACTATTGTAATGGAATTGTACAATGTTACATAACATCTTTTTATTACTACTTTTTACTTTTAAAGATCTGTAGCTTTTGTTTTAAAGCTCTCAGCTGCTGTTGTGCAGCAGTTATTTTAAGCACAAAACACATCGCTTATTAGCTCAGCTCTGGCCAGCAGCAGGTCCCTTTTGGGGCCAGCTGAAACTGGCCCAGCTTCTAGATTCTTCTCACAAAGGCCACTCTGGCAGCCCCTGCTACCAAAACTTTGCCACATAAACTCAATATAATGACATCAATAAAATACTCCTGCTAAGGAAAAATCATTAGTTAGAATTCACAAGCCAAACATATATGGTTAACATTTATGTGCTCAGCTCTCTAGCTTAAGAGACTTTTAATTCTAGTTTGAACACACAAACTTAAGAAATAATTGCAGTAATAGTAGCAATTTCTCGTGCTTTATTAATATCAAATTAAATGTTTTGGGAATAAATAACTGTAACTCAGGGCACTCTCTACATTTCATTGCTCATTGAATCATTTTGGTTTATACTGGGGTACCCATGATGGTCTTCACAGAAAGGAAAACTCTGAAAAGTTGGAGAATCCAGGTGAAGTTTTGTATGATTTTAAGGACGTCACTAGAAAAGTCACTCGCCTTGCATGGCCCTCTGTTATTGCTTATTATTTTTTGTTTGTGTGTTTGTTTTTTTTACATTGGCAGTGATAAGTCTAAGGGTAATCAAAAGGGGCTTCAGGGCTTTGGGGTTATTGGATAAAGGATCAGGTGAACAGGTACTATTTTCCTTGATTTTTCCAGTAGCATTGAGAAAAATACTGAAAGGAATAGACCTAAATGTGGCTTCAAGGCTGGTGCCACTGACAGAATTTTGGGTTTCTCAGTCATGGGAAGGTCTACACAACACCAGGCCTGCTGCATCTGATGGAATGCACCTTTCTCAGAAGGAAAAAGGATTTTTGTGCAGGAGGTAGCAAGGTTGATCAATAGAGCTTTAAACTAGATTTGAAGGGGGAAACGAATAAAACTATGCCAGCTAGATATGGGACAGCATGCTGAAATCAGAGAAACTGCATGTTAGTGAGATCCTTCAGTCTGCTTCACAAAGTTCTGGGTACAATGAAGCACATTTGAAATGTTTCTACACCAATGCACACAGCACAAGGAACAAGCAAGAGGAGCTAGAAGCCTTGGCTCAGTTCCAGAGCTACGACATCATTGGCATGAATTAAACTTGGTGGGGAGATTCCTGTGACTGGTGGGTTACAATGGACAGTTATAGGCTCTTCAGGAGGGATAGGCAGGGCAGGTGAGTTGGAAGGGTGGTGCCGTATGTAACGGAGGGGATGGACTGTACAAAGGTTGCAGTTGGTTAAGGGACAAGCAAATAAAACAGAAGTCATTGTGGGAGTCTAATACAGACAACTTAGGCAGCATGACAACACCAAAACAGAGTTCTTTTGGGTCAAGTAGCTATTGGTGGTCATCTTGGCCATAGTGACCATAAAGTAGTCAAGTTTAAAATCTTTGCTGAGAGGAAGAAAAGTGCCAGCAAAACTTCAACCCTGGACATGGGGAGAGTAGACTTGAAGATGCTTAGGGAACTAGTCAGTAATGTCCTTTGAGAAATTGCTTTTTAAGACCTTGGGGTCCCTCAGTGCTGGTCAGTTTTTAAGTACCACATCCTAAGAGCACAATAACAGGCAATTGCAAAATGTTGGAAGATGAGCAGGCAGGGCAGAAGGTTGGCTTGGCCAAGCAGGGATCTTCTAGATCTTAGGTGGAAAAACAAAGTGTATGGCCTCTGGAAAATAAGTCAGGCAACATGAGAGGACTACAGGCATGCTGTTTGCCTTTGTAGGGAGAAAATTTGTGTGTCCAAAGCTCAATGAGAATTGAAGCTGGCCAGTACTGTAAAGGGAGAATAAAAGCTGTGGGGTTTTTGCTTGTTTGCTTTTTTAAAATATGTTAACAGCAAAGGGAGGACCAGAGAAAACAGTGGTCCATTACTTTATGAGGATGATCACCTCACAAATAGGGATGTAGACAAAACAGAGACATTTAATGTCTTCTTTGCCTCTGTCTTCAACACCAGTGAGGATGGGATCTGGGACCTCAGGTGCCCTAACTTGGAGAACCATGACTGCAGGAACGATAAACTCCTAGTCAACCTCAAATCTGTGCAGGATTTGCTGCTCCACCTGGATGCATATAAGTCTATGGGAACTGATTCCAGAGACTCATTCCAGGGTACTCAGAGAGCTGGCTGATGTCATTGCAATATACCTCTCTCAATTATTATTCAACAGTGTTGGGAATCTGGAGAGGTCCCAGTTGTCTGGAATCTTGCAAACAGTGCTCCAATTTTCAGAAGGGCAAGAAAGAATACTCTGGTAATTACAGATCTGTCAGTATCACTTCAATGCTTGGTAAAATTATTGGGAGTTACTGAAAAACACCAAAGGACAATGTGGTCATTGGTCATAGCGAAAACATGTTGATGAGGGGAAGGTCCTGCTTAACAAACTTGATTTCTTTTTATGAAAAGGTCTCCCGTCTAATTGACTGAGGGAAGCCAATATATGTAATTGGTCCCCCCCCCCCCCCCCCCCCCCGCCCCCCAGGGGATTTCGTAAATCTTTCAATACAGCTTCTTATAGTATCCTTCTGGGCAAAATGTCCAGCATGCAGATAGATAAAAACATGACATGATAGGTGAACAATCAGATGAAGGATTGGGCTCAGATGATTATATTAAATGAGGTTACATCAGGCTGGCAGACAGTCACAAGTAGGGCTTCATTTTAGGGCCAGTTCCCTTTGATGTTTTCATAAATGATTTGGATGTAGGACTAGAAGGTGTTTTGAGTAAGTTTGCAGATGACACTGAATTGGGAAGAGCTGTTAACTTCATTAGGGATAGAGGGGCCTTGCAGAGAGATCTTAAAAATTTTGAAATCTGGGCAATCCCTAACAGTATGAAGTTTAACAAGATCAAGTGCCAAATTTTCACCTGGGGCAACCCTGGCTGTAGAGACCGGGGGACGAGATACTGGAGGGCAGCCCCACAGAAAGGGCATTTTGGTCAATAACAAGTTGAATATGAGTCAACAGTGTGCCTGGGTGGCCAGGAGGGCCAACCATATCCCAGGGTACATTGGGCACAGCATTGCTAGCCAGTCAAGGGAAGTGACAGTCTCACTGTACTCTGCAGGTGGCTTCACCTTGAGTACTGTGTACAGTTTGGGGCACCACATATAAGAAGGACATAAGACTATTAGACTGTCCAAAGGAGGGCAACAAAGATGATGAAAGGTCTAGAGAGGAAGACATATAACAAACAGCTCAAGTCTCGGATTGTTCAGTCTAGAGAAGGGTAGACTTGAGGAGGGATGTCACTGCAACCTACAGTTTTCTCATGGGGGGGGAGTGGAGGGACATGTGCTGATCTCTTCTCTCTGGTGATCAGTGATTGGATGTGAGGGAATGGCATGAAGCTGTGAGAGGGGAGGTTCAGGTTGAATATCAGGAAAGGTTCTTCACTGAGAGGACGATTGAGTACTGGAAAAGGTTCCCCAGAGAAGTTGTCATGGCACTGAGCCTGCTGAATTTCAAGAAGCATTGGGACAATCTCTAAGTCATAGGGTCTGATTTTTGTGTGGTGCTGTGTGGAGCCAGGAGTTAGACTCAATGATCGTTTTTGGTTCCTTCCACCTCAGGATATTCTAAGGTTATATGATTCTATGATAAATCTATGAAAATAAGGATATTGGAGACATAGACAGTAGACCTACCTCAAGGTGCAATCAGTCAGAAGTCTCTATTTGGCTTCATAGGATTTTGGCAACTCCCAGATTTGGGTTGATTTTTTTGTCAAGTCATCTGAGAAAACATTATTTAATAGTTTAGCTACTCCACTAGGTTAAATTCATTTGTTCATCCCATTAAGTTCATTAATTTAATACAAAATAATCACCTTTGACAGTTTAGAACAATGTCACTGCCAGGAAATTTTGTTGCATATTTTAAAAGTTCAGCAGAAGGATTGTGATTTCTTCATCAAAATATATATTTTGGAGGTAATTATATTCAAACGTATTCCTTTCAAATTCCATTTAAGTTTTCTAGAGAAAAGTCAGCATTAAAACTCAAGAGCTTGTGACCTCTAAATCCAGGCTATAATCCATTGTAATCTACCAGACCATGCTGCACTCATATATGATCAGTGACAAACAGTATCACCAAAACTCTTGCTTGATATCTTGTTCCCAACATGGTTGTACTGTTTTATAAGCATTTAAAACAACCTTACCAATGGTAAAGTTACCAATGTTAAGGTTATTTACCAGTGATATACCCACTTGGCTTCTCAGTGGTACTAGTTTGTATATAACTGTCCTTAGGGACAGCAGATCTGATAAGAGCTGGCAAAGGATATTTTTCTTAGTACGCAAGAGCTCTCTATTTCCATATGCAATAAATCAAGCAGGGAAGGTAGGAAGCCAGCATGGTTGAATAAGGGTCTGCTGATCAAATTTAGGCAAAAAAAAAAGAATTGCACAGATGGTGGAAACAGGGCCATGTGGCCTGGGAAGTGTACAGAAACACTGTCCAGATGTGCAGGGAGGTGATCAGGAAGGCCAAGGCACTGATAAAGCTAAACTTGGTGAGGGATGCAAAGAATAACAAGAAGGGGTTCTACAGGTACACTGGCCACAAACAAAGACTAGGGAGAGCATACCACCTCTGAAAAATTAAGATGGAGAGCTGGTAAGAACAGATGAGAAGGCAGTGGTACTTCTTTGCCTTGGTCTTCACTGGTGACCAGGCTTCCACAACTCTTGAGTCCCTAAACCTCTAGGTGGAGGCTGGGGGAGCAGAGTCCCTCCCACTGTAAGCGAAGAGCAACTTCGGGACCTCCTGATGCAACTTAACTACAAGTCTATGGGACCTGATGACAGGCATCCCAGGGTCCTGAGGGAGTTGGCTGATGAAGTTGCCAAGCCACTCCCCATGATATCTGAAAAATTGTGGCAGTCAGGTAAAGTCCCCAGTGACTGGAAAAAAGGAAACATCACTACCATTTTTAAAAAGGGTAGAAAGGAAGACCTGGGGAACTACAGACTGGTGAGCCTCACCTCTGTGCCTGGCAAGGTCATGGAACAGATCCTCCTGGAGGCAATGTTAAGACATATGCAGGACAAGGAGGTGATCCAGGAGAGTCAGCATGGCTTTGTGCAAGGACAAATTGTGCCTTACCAATCTGGTGGCCTTCTGTGATGGAGTGACTGCATCAGTCAATGACAGAAGACTGATGTCATCTACTTTGTTGTACATCTAAAAACTGTGGATGCCCCATCTCTGAAGGTGTTCAAGGCCAGGTTGGATTGAGCTTTGGCCGGCCTGATCTAGTGGGTGGCATCCACTAGATCCTATGGCAGGGGGCTTGAAATTAGATGATTTTTAAGATCCCTTCAAATCCAAGCCATTCTATGATTCTGTGATTTTATCATTGTATGATTCTATAAGCTCTTATGGAAGAGGTATCTGATAAGACTTATCTTTCATAAAAATTTCTGATCTATTTTGAACTGTTTATAGTTTCAGCTCTTACATCATTCTGTGGCAGAATTCCATAGTTCAGTGGTATAATGTATGAAAATGTTATTCCTATTGTTTTTCATCATGCCACACAGTAATTTAAATCATTATCCAGAAAATTCTTCAATATAAGAAAAAAATCTTAAGGGTATGCACTTCTCTCACTTCCTCATTCCCCTTCTCTTTCTCCTATTTTCTTTTAGAGTAAATATCTTCTGTTGCATTGGCGTGTAAAGTCTGCAATTAATATTTATCATTGCAACAAGATTTTTATATATCCTTTCTCTTTTTTTTATATTTCATTCCATGTGACATTCTTTTGTGAAGTGTTTTCTGTTTGAAACTCAGTAAGATTCTTTGTCTCTCTAAAATCTACTCAATCATGGGTTATTTGATCAGCTGTAATTTTATTTATTTATTTATTTTTACAAAAAAAATAAATAAATACCTTCCACAAGCTTTACTAAGTGCAAAGGTTTTTAGTTCATGTGAATTTCTTCACAGATCTCATAAAATGACTTTTCACAGGTAATGTAGATTTTCACCCTAGAAAGCAATGTAACCTGTTTAACAACTTAGTTGTTAACACTTCAGTGCTGTTGCAGAGATTTCAGATAAATTGCAAAACTTCCTGATAAGGGAATCTTATCAGGTATATGGAACTTGGCTACTTTTGCTGTATTTGAAATGAATGAAGGGTTGTTAAGTGAAAGCAAAGTGAAAGCAAAAAGGAGGGTCTTTTCCCCTAATATTTTGGCTATGGAGTGTAGCAGCTTAGTGAGACTAAAAACTTCAAGATCTCTTTCTCCCAATCTTACAGCCATGTCCTCAACATTTTCTCTCTAATGTCATTCTATCAAGAAAGATCTAATATTTTATGGTTTAATTTAATTGCTTAAGCCTTAAAGTTTACACAATGCTTTGTAAATGACAGAGAGTACACCCCACCCTCCTGGGAATCCTCAGCTGGCCAGTGCCTATGTGAGCAATTGAAACTTGGTATCTCTTGTGGTGGTTTTACCCTGCTGCACAGCTAAACTCCACCACAATTCCTCTTTCATTCCCTCTTCTCAGAAGAAGATGGGGGAAAAGAAAGTAAGCTGGAAAGAAAAAAAATAAAAATAAAGGGGGGGGGGGGGAGCATAGGTCTAGATAAGGATAATTTAATTAAAGGAAAAGGAAGAGTAAATAAATAAATAAATAAAACACAAACAAACAAACAAACAAACAAACAAACAAACAAAGGCTTGTACAGAACCATAGAGAGAGAAAAATATATATTCTCTACTTCCCATCAACAAGTGATGTTCTGGCTTGTGCTGGGAAGTGGGACCTCAATACGCATAGCTGTTGTTTGGGAGGACAGATGTCTTCATAATGAGTTATGAATCTTCAGATGATTCAGAACTTCATGACTGAAGGGATGGAGTGCATTCAGATTCCATCAGCATGGAAGGGATGGAGTGCATTCAGATTCCATCCCAATGTGATGTTGGCTGATCAAAACTAACTAGAACATGTTGTCTAACAGGTAGAAATTTATTTTCCCTTTCTGTCTGCTGGACCACAGTACCACTTTAAAACATACAGTAATTCACTAAAAAATAGAAAATAGACATCTGATAATTAATTGTCTTCAGTATCTTATTGCAAATATTGACATCAGTATACCACAGTGAACTGAAACAAACAAACAAGCAAACAAACTTTCATAAGGACATTGCAAAAAATTAAAGTTAAATTCCATGTCACCTGTTACTGGTATATGTAAGAGCTATCAAATGTCAATGCTTTTTCATGGATTTAATGACAGAATTTGCAAAGCATCTTTTGGACTTCAAATTCAAACCATTAAAAAAAATATGAAATACTATTTAATTTTCAAGGGATTTGGGGCATATGGTGTTGAGAATTTGGACTGAATATCTGAGTGCATTAAATTAGCCCAATACTCAAATGCTGAAAGATATCACTGAGATGATACAGTCTGATTTCTTCAAAAATATAGAGTACTTTTCATAAGCCTAACTACCCCCATTAATGTTTTGCCCTTTGTGTGATGAGATCAAAAGATCTCACACAAGGGACTCACGTCATCTAGGGACAGCTATTTCTGTGGGAGGTGTTTGGGCTAGAAGCAGCAGCAACTGCTTAGAAGAATATATCCTAAAGACAAAATTTTGTCTATGAGCTTTATAAGGTGAGTATTCACTGCTGTTGGGCTCCTTGGTTACTGTCCTTGAAGCCATCCAGGCTTTTGCAGAGTGTCTGTACCTCAGTTAGGTTTATCAATAGCTTCCACAGGCTGACAAAAACTTTTCCTAGGTGGAATCTTCACAGCCCATATATGTATATGGGGACATTTTACTCATACATTTTACTCAAAGTTGAATTACCTTGACCTCTTCTTTCAGTTTTATCACGTTATTTTTGAGGAAGACAAAAAAAATAAAAAATAAAAAAAAAATTAGCTGTGAAAAAAAAAAAAAAAAAAAAGTCATCCGTAGTGCTCTTTACTCAAAAGGAAACAAAAAAAACATAAACATATATGGTTTAAAATTAGGAATTTGAGGTATTCTTCAATGGGATTACAGTGGATAAGGGAAGAGCAACTTACATCATCTACCTGTATTTGTGCAAAGCATTTAAAACTGTCCCATATGACCTCCTTGTCTCCAAATGCAGAGGATTTTACAGAAGGACCATTTGGTGGATAAGTAAAAAGCTGGACGTTTGCATTCAAAGTGTTGTGCTCAATTGCTTGATGTCCAGGTAGAGAACAGTGATGTGTGGTATTCCTCAGGGTTCAGTATTGGGACTGGTGCTGTTTAACATCTTGTTGGTGACACGGGCAGTGGGATTGAGTGCACCCTTGGCAGTTTGCTGATGACTGCAAGCTGTGTGGTACAGCTGACACCCTGGAGGAAAGGGATGCCATCCAGAGGAACCTTGACAAGATCAAGATGTGGGCCTGTGAGAATCTCGTGAAGTTCAACAAAGCCAAGTTTAAGGTCCTGCACCTGGCTTGGGACAACACCAGACATGAATACAGGCTGGGCAATGAGTGGGTAGAGAACATCCCTGAAGAGACATGTAGATAAACAGCTTGACTTCAACCAACAATGTGCACTTGCAGCTCAGGAAAACAATACTATCCTAGGCTTCATGAAAAGAAGAGTTAAAAAAGAAGATAATAGGACTTTTGACAGGCAAACAGATCAAATTATGAGAAAATTTCTGTAGAGTAGAAGGTTCATCTTGATTGATCCAAAGCATACATCCAGACTTGCCCTGTCTACTTTACAATATTTTGTGTCAGCAGCACATTAAAATAAATGTTTCCATTCACAGAATCAAGGACAGAAATGAGGAACCAACTTTTCTTTCTGTTCCATTCCAGTTATAGAGAGCTACTGCTGTATAACCAGTCACTGAAGAATGTAATCTTTGTAATTTTCTTTTTTTTTTTTTTTTCATCATTGATCTCATCAGCATAATAACATTAGTAGCAAAAATTCAAGTACTTAGGCCAATTATCAAAGATAATACCTCTTCTAAAATCTGAAAAGACCTTTAAAAATTAAAGTGTATATAAGACAGTCATTAGATAAGAAGTTACAGGAAAGCCTTTGGATATTAAAATGTGACCTATTACTGCTGGGAAAATCATTGCAATGGGACAGTGCTTATGTAAATGTTTTCAAGCAGCTAGGTATGAGAATAATGAGCTGGATGTATACAGTCTAACATAGAACCAAAGGAGATCTGTATAAGACAATAGTGGCATTGTGAGGAAATGCAAGCCAGGAATTGTCCAAATGTAGCATTTCAACTTTGTACATTGTTCCAATAGTGACTGAAGTTTGAGTGTGTACCTAGTTTATGGACAAAATAACCTACTAATTAAATTTGCATCTTATATAGGAATGACAGATGGCAACCCATAGGACATAAATGATAGCCAATAAAAGCAACTGTTTTAATTTTGGAAGTGATGACAAGGCCTATGGCCACTGTTTTGAGCCCAACCAGTGGTCATGAGACCCATGCTGACTATGTGGGTATTAAGTGGACAATTACCAGTTACAGAAAACTGCAGTTGATATATACAGTGACATATCCAGGAGATACCTAGGATGAAGCAGGTGCTTCTGTTGTTTTAGACCATTACTTCAGCATGACACTACATGTTGCCTGCTGCATTTTTATGATATTGCAGAGCAGACACTGTGACTCTGCATCATGTGCAATAAAACTGATGTTTAAGCCACTAATTAACCTATACACCCTGTGGAACATGCCAGTTATCCTTGACTGATGTGAAGAAATCAGAAACACACAACAGTGGGGAAAAAAATAAAAATAATAAAAATAAAAATCTGTAGTCATACTAAATTCACAATGCAAAATACAGGAGTTAACTTGTCTTAAATGCCTTGCCTGTAGATCTTAGTTCAGAGGACATCACAACCTTAATTTGCATAGAACGACAAACAAAATGCCCATGAGTATCTCTGAAGTATGTCTTCTCCAAAGTATGTATTTGGCAATCTGAGTTGGCGGGATGAGGGAGAGATTAAATTCATATATAATTCCATCTGAAAAATAATCCTGAATTTTCCAGTTGGAATTACCCATGTTCTAACATTTTTTATTGGACATATTCCACATATTAAAGGTATTTATACATTTACTTAAGTGATAAGAGTTTATAAAAACTAGATGACAGGATGTCCAAGAGGAAAAAAGAATTTAACCAAGCATGATGGGACAGTATTCTGCTTAACTGTAGGTCAAACTATGATGCAGATTGCACTCCATGCATCACTGGAAATTTCCTATCTTAATAGCTGTGGGATATCTTCTTTTTCAATTGCAGGGAACCATTTTGTGGAAAATGAAATCAGGAAATGATAATTAGGGGGGAAAAAAATAGTACTATAGATTAGTTCCTCAATTATGAGTTACTTAATTATGATTTGACATTGCATTCAGAAATTCAGTCCAGTGTGTATCTAAGAAGGAACTGACCATCTGCTTTATTCATCTGTTTTATTCATGCATATGCCTATATAGATAAAAGATATTCACAATGTATTAATCTGTTAGATAATTAAGTTGTATATATGCTCACTCTTTATATTGAGATGTGTAGATTGGTTTACTTACTGATTTGTGTTGTATTTTCATATAGTCTGGCTATATAAAGCCACATAAGTGGAGTATATGAAGCTATATGTAAGTGGAATATTTTCATTTAAGTTAAATAAGTCACATCTACTGTGCATTTTCCCCAAACTTTTGAATTTTCTTCTGTTGGGTATCATTCCATTAAAATTATCAGCACAATCTGCTGTCAATAATGCAGGTAACTACTTTTCAAACTGCAGAATAATCTCTTTCTAGATAAAAACCTCCTCTGTGGCAGTGACACAAATATTATTCTGGTAAAGGTCTGTATGCTATACTTTGTGTGAATCTCTGGTCTAAATAAACAAATTATCCTACAGTTTTATTTTTTCAGTTAATGTTCCTATAACTTTCATGGTGGATAATTTACAGTTGATTTCTCCTGAAGAGGTTCCACGACGAGGTTGGCACAAGATTAAATAGCTAGTTTATGTGCTGCTGCTCCACACTGATTACCTAATGTTGCTGTGGAAGTAAGGGTCAGAGCAGATAAGTATAAAGGGATATTTTATTTTCCTTCTTTCAGTCCTCCAAGCACATGGTTCTCTTCTTTGCTTTCTGTAAGCTACCTTGCTGACCTCCATCATATTCTGAAAAAGTGTTTATCAGTACAGAACATGCAGGAGGATTATGTGGGCAGAGCATCTAGGAACTACTGGAAAATGGAAAAGCTTGCAGGTTGCCATAATATGCTAGAGTTTAGCACTAGGTTCAGACTAATATGGGAAAAAAAAAAAAAAAAAAAAAAAAAAATCCCTACTATATAATTAGATAAATACAGAAAAAAGAAACTTTATTGTGGGACACAAATCTACCTACATAAAATAATTAAATTCAGAACAATTTCCATAACACAAATAATGCAAAGAACATAAAGAAATACAGTTTTATATTTTATGAAATTGTTTTAGAAGAATTTATTTATTTATATTTATTTACAAAATATGATCCAAGTTTATGCTATCAGAATATGTTAAATATTTCACTTTCTATTTCCAAGTGAAAAATAAAAGCACACAGAAGAAATTAAAAATCTCTTTTGTAAGATGATAATAATGTGAATTTTGTAATGTAATGTACTATTTTTTTCTTAAGAAAATGAATGTGATAAAAATGCCTGAGGAACTGTAGTAAAACACTTTCTTTAATATTAATCTTTTATTAGAATTGAACTTTAAGCATAGCTTTTTTTGTTTGTTTGTTTTTCTCCCACACTGCTATAGATTGTGAACACTTTTCTACTTTTTACAGAATAATTCTTCCAATAAATATAGTGAAATGGTGCTAAGCCATTCTGTATTTGAATACAAACCATTTTCATATGTTCAAAAGGAAGTTTCTGTGGCATACTTCTTTTTGTCTTCTAAGTCTTAATTCAGAAAATAAAATAAAGAAAATCTACATTAAAAGTAATAGACAACAATTTCCTTGGGGCATGCATTAAGAAAATGCCATTCACTTTAGCATAACATCTGTTTTTCTCTTCTGTGTATTTCTCACTGTCATCAAATATTGCATTTTCTACATTTGACTTTATGTTTGCTTTTAAATTAAATTAATTATTTTTGCACATTCAATATCTTTATTAGAATTCAATGAATTTACAATAAAATAGATTTCTATCTGAATGCATAAAGAAAATATATATCAATTTCTTGGAAGGAAGATTGAAGATCAAATTTTCTAACAATTTCCTATTCCTATTTCCAACAGTCACAAAACATATTTGCACTTGAGCACTACCCTGTATCACATAGAAATTCCATTTTTAATCTTTCAGTAAGTTTTCTCATTTGCAAAAAAAAATTCCAAACAAACACAAGAACACTGACTATGCCAGAATGCAAGTATAATTAACTAATTAGCTACTTTTTTGTTTTGTTTTGTTTTTTAGCATGTTAAAGATCATGTTTCAACTTATGGACAACACCATAAACATTAGCCAATACAAGAATTATCTACTTAATTTCAAGACTGAAGCAGAAGAAACTTTTAGAACACTCTTAAAAATAAAATAAAAATAAATATATCATAAAATCATAGAACAGCTTGGGTTAGAAGGGACCTCAAAGACCATCTAGTTCCAACAATTCAGCCATAGTTTCCACCTACTAGATCAGGTTTCCCAGGCCCCCATTCAACCTGGCCTTGAACACTTCCAGGGATGGGACATCCACAATTCTCTGGGCAACCTGTTCCCACGTTTCACTACCCTCTGAGTGAATAATTTCCTCCTAAAATCCAATCTAAATCTCCCCTCTTTTTGTTTAAAACCATTCCTGTTATTGTCTGCCTGAACAAAAAGTTGTTCTCCAACTTTTTTTATAAGACATCTTTAAGTACTGAAAGGCTGCAATGAGCTCTCTTTCCCTGGATCCTTCTTTTCTTCAGGCCGAACACCCTCAGCTCTCTCAGAGTTTTTTCATAGGAGAGGTGCTCCAGCCCTCTGATCAACTTCGTGGCCCTCCTAGAAAGAAAGAAAGAAGGAAAAAAAATAACAATGAAGATTCTTCAGGAACATACCCCAGTATTTTGATTCATTCAGTTTTGTGAAGACAAAATGTAACCTGTGATTTTCAGACCCTCTTGGGAGACATGGAAAACTGTTTGACAACTTCTAAGATCACATGACAAGTTATATACAACATTTTCCCCCTTCTGGTCTAGGTGTGTGGGTGGTGGGGCCAGTTCTTTTGTGAAGTGGTAGTTTTGAGAATGAACCAATCAAACAAGGTCTGGGAGCTGTCTCTGTGGGGATCTCTCTTCCACTCAGAAGGATTGCTCAGGCTCAGGCTCAGGTATCTGTACTGCATGATCTCTTCATTAACTGAAGCCACCAACTTAATGCACCACCTTGTTCTCTCCAACCATACCCAACCATCCCACAGCTGCTTCTGGCCCTGGTTCTCAGCATCAGCACTGATCTTCCCCTCTTGCTCAGGAGCTGTATGACCTGAACCGCATACCAACTCAGTGATGCCCCTGTCATGCAACAATTGATGAATTGTGGCTGCCAGCTTTCCTCCTTCATGAACACACCTGCCCCTGTTGCTTCCTGACACACACTCCACAAAAGGATGTTAGTGGAAAAATCATCTCCCATGGTCACCCATGGTCCATGGGATCTCCTAATGAAACACAGAAACCAGCAGAGCATGCCAGATATATGAAGGATCTTCAGTTAATTTAAAATAAGATGGCAAAGTTTGAAATCTTTGACTACAGCATATTTCTTGTATTCCTAATGCAATTCCAATATTGTATTGAAAATAATGAAGCAAGCACCAGGTATTCCCTTTCCATTATGTATTAATGAACTACTAACAGAAGAATTTTAATATGGCTGTGGATTGAGACATCAGTAACAATGGGGAAAAACATTTTTTATTTTTTATTTTTAACTCAAACTGTAACTGGCTATCTCTTTTTTTCTTTTTTCTTTTCTTTTCTTTTTTTTTTTTCCAATGGAAGCAAAATTTAATGCATTATCATAAGTATATTACAGTATTTAATTTGCCATCACAAATAATTGATCTGCCAACCGATTGTACTGTGTACATGTGTACATGGCTACTTTTGTAGCCATGACATCATTTCTTCAGTAACTTCTAATGATTAGCAATGGCAAAGCATAAACAGTTTTATTCCTAGAATACTTGTTAGAATTATTTTATGATGGCCTCCATTAGCACTACTGTTTTTGCTGACAATGAAAAACTAAGAGTTTTCTTCAGAGAAAATAACAGAAAACCTGTCTAATTGTTTATACTCTATATCTATATTGTTTATACATCTATATCATGAGGAATAATTTCTCCATTCATTCTGTTGAATTAAGGAGCTGTATGCAGATTTGTTGATGGGACATTACTTTAACAGACCTGACATAATGAAATGCCCATATTTACACAAGTCAGTCCAAAACGAGTAATACTTTGGGTATCCTCTGTTGTGGTCATATCAGTTCTCCAACTCACATTTTCCCAAGGCCCAACAGGTACTGTAACCTATAGAATCACTCTATAATGCATGGGAAAAAAATGCATTAAGACTCTTAATTTTGATATCAAAGTGTTGCAAATATGGAGTAAGCCAATTCTAGAATTCAGTTTTAAGCTTTCAACATTTATCTGATTGTTGGAGTAATTTCTGTACAAAATAAATAAATAAATAGACATTTATGATTAAATTTTAGGAAGAAACCATCTAAACTACTGTTGAAAGCATGTACAATGACTCTATGTTTACCAGGAGATTTTTGGCATATCAAAAAGAATGAATTATTCAAAATTAAGACTGACAGGCACTGTAATAAAGAGGTCAACATTTCTTTTCAAAATAAAACAAATTAAGACAAATTCTCTTCTAAGTAAGACAAGAATATATTTTTTTTTTTCCTTATGTAAAAATATTAAAGTACAGCTGTGTTGTAAGCAGTTAGTTTAATTGTATTACAATATGAAAAATTTAACTAGTCATGTCCACCACTGTTCTTGAAGGTTTCTGAATAGCTTGAGTAGAAAACTAGGAGGTCTCTCAAAAAAAAAAAAAAAAAAAAATGCTACTGTGAATCCCTTTGTGCTTATGTACCTGAGCTCTCCCAAGGCTAACAAAGTACAAGGGTAACTATCATAGCCTAATAATTCAGACAGCTTCATTCTTCACATTAGTTCAGCAAAGATCATATATTCTGTATTTTCAATAATAATAGGAGAAGATATACTCCACTGGAGTGACTTTTTCAAATAAAAGAAATATCCATGGATGCATTAGAAATAGCTCTGGTTGTTGGAGCATGAAAGAGAGGAATGAAATATGACCAATATATGTTTTATGAATGAGAGTTCTGTTTGACATAGTGGAACTTCATGATGACTGGAAAAATTAGCCTCAGATTAGCAAGGATTATTACTTGAAAAGTAAAGAAATTACTTGTAAAGGAAAGAAAAAAAAGTTCCCCTCTCAATAAAATATAGGATTTCTTTCAAATCTAGTATTTATTTATTTTTCATTTTTTTGTGTGTGTAATTTTTTCCTTCACAAGTTTTTTTCTATAAGTTTTCTGCATAAAGAACAACATAAAGATGGAGTTCATTCTTCTTATATGCACAGGAAATAGATAAACTTCCTTTCCACATCTAGCAGAATCAACAACCATAATTGTCAGTGGCTCAGAGAACAGAAATTCATTAAATTGCTCATTTTCTTTAACTAGTAACAACTCCAGTGCCAGCAGTCATCCCTGGATAATGTCAAAATATTGAGGAAATAAATTACACCAGTAAGCAAACGAGGTTTGGGTATCCTGTGCCCTGTGCAGTGTTTTTAAATGAAATCACCCTACTTTTCCCCACAAAAAAAAACATGGTGTTCAAATTTACTTTCTTTTTGCTTGCATTTGTCAAAAGAACAACAGTTGCCAAGGAGAATTTAATAAGTGAAAGCAGAATAATGTTATGCATTTGCTGATAACAGGCAAGGGTAGTAAAATAATGTGTTCAAGACAGACTGGGGTTTAGCAAATCAGGTACTGTGTGCCAGCTCTGTAAGATACCCATGCCAATTTGTGGAAGGTAGTTTTTCAGTAGCAGCATCTGGCTTTTTGGCAGACTTTTCAGGTTGTTTCACTGACAGCTTCAGTTCCCTCTAAGTTGGTCACTTGGCTATGTTGTCGGATGAACAGTTTGTTTGCTCCAAAACACAACATTTTTAGCACATCTCCTCTTGATTCTTCATCCTTCTATTGTGATTTTTTGCCTGCTTGATAGCAAGTTAGTCTATGAGAAGTCTCACTGGTGTTAACTAAATTACTCAGAAAGTTTTCCTAAAGAGATTTGTCAGCACAGATATACTAGTGTCATCATTCCAGAAAACACTGTTCATAAAGGAAGAAATTGTATCAACTAAAAGGTTGCAGAATTAATCAGTTTTAAGCAGGCAGAATTAATCAGTTTTCTTAACCAAAGAAGAAGTTACATCAACCGCAAAGATAATTTTGTATGTGTACCTCCACTTCTGCCACAGTGTTTTCAAAAGTAAGTATATTGACTTAGGGTTTCTGCCAGCAGGTTACACCCCAGAAATCTGCACAGGTGCACTTGAAAATAGTTTGAATGTAACGTAACACACAATTTAATGAGGCAAAGGAAATACTGTTCTAAAGGAGCTACTCATCCATAGCAGAATGAGAGGATATTGCTCACTACAGAATGATCTCAGTTAAACATCTCTGTCCACAGCACTGATAAATATGAAGCACTTGACTTCCCTTATTTGAGCTTCTAGTATTTATTCCTCTTTATTTATTCTATTCATGCAAACAAAATAAATATATCACAGCAAAATTTCCTTATTTTTTTTTTCTTTTTCCTGTATTTGACTATTAGATATGTTCCTTTCTAGATAAAATAAATTTGAAGTAATTTTTAAAAGACATTTATTTATATATATTTTTTTCACATTTAAAATATTTTCATTTATCAAACTAGTATTTACAGAAGTACAGAAATTTAAGAATGTTTTTTGACAATATAATATGCAATCTCTTACAAAAATATTTATAGAAGTACTTTTCCATAGCACCATACTATTAATTTTTTTTCGTATTTGGCTCTTGGCATTATTTGGGAAAAACAAAAGGTAGATATAACAGCTGGAATTTGTAATAACAGTATTTATTTCCTGTTTTATCCTCATACACATGTTAAAGATATGGTTATTTCTCCTAAAGTTCATCTAGCAAAATATTTTGGAGATTTCTAATATATTGATCCTGGCATTGTGATCAGCAGAATGTTAAACACAAGGATTGTTAGTTTAAAATGCTGACAGGCAAACAATCTCATCTTCCCAATTGTAAGCAGGATTCATGGTGCTCTGAAAACCTGCTCTTTGAAACTTATGCCAATACCACTATATATTCTAATATCAAATAGATTAAATAATAATAATAATATAATTTACATAGAAATTCTACTTTATTGTGGTTGGGCTGGTTTTATTTTTATTTATTTATTTATTTATGCATTCAATAACCCAGTGTACAGAAAGGCAAAACAATTTCTCTACCTTTCTCTACTTCACAAATTGTAGCAATGTCTAACACTGTATAATGACTTGGGGCTCTTTCTTCAAGTAACTAATTTATGCAACTACAGATTAGAAATTATAAATTATTTTTTATAGTGACTGACAAGTTTTGGATTTTATCCTATACAATTTATTATAAAATCATATGTGTATATGGCAATAAGGAAAATTTGGTAGCAATAGGACTATATATTTAGAAACACAAATTACCCGGGGGGTGGGGGGGGGAAAGGGGAGGTAGAGATCTGAGATAAAAAGTAGGTTATTTATTGTATTTATTGTCTCATTTATTGCTGTCAATCCTATACTCGATCAATGGATGTCAACTCTTTCTACTCAATGTTGATATTGAATTTGACAGAAAATATTTGTAAAAATCAGAGATTTCAGACTAAGAGCCTAAACAGTGATCAGGAGTTATCCATTTAAAAATCTTGTGTATCTACACCAAAAGCAAAGACAAAAACATCCTCCCAAATAAGAACATTTTTATCTATCACGGTACACAAACATTGATGTACATCAGGGAAAAAATAAAGATTTCTAGAGAAGTAAATCTGTCTATAAATAGTATTGTGGTTGTGATTTTAAGTCTCTATAAAACCACAGAGATTTTCTTGTAGATAGGCCAAAAAAAACTATGTGAATTCATCAGTCTTAAATTAGATGATAGAATTCATATCATCTGGGACAGCCCTACTTCACATTCAAGAGGATGGAAAAATATCTTCATGTTTATTTAGAAATGTTTGCTGAGGTCATGCACAATAATTTCAAACAAACAAACAAACAAAAAACAACAAAAAAACAGATGAGAATGAAACTTAGGACCAACCTTAGTTTTAGGAGAACCAGAAGAGACCAATGTATAGTTTAATGTCCCATTCAATCATTCAATATGGTTCTTACTTTTAGCCATGAGATGTCTTATGCATCTGCTTTCCCAATTAAAAAAGTAAGTTATAGGCTTGGATATCCCACTTCATGCAGTACACAGGAAAAACATTGATTTACCTTTCCCAGCCTATAATATCACATATAAACAAGACTTAGATGAAAAATCATAAATCATTGACCAAGAGTTGACATGAAATAGAACAAGTACGGAAGAAAACATATTATTAAAAAGGGCAAATAATTAAAAAAAAAAAAAAAAAAAAGTTTCATTTTGATATTTTAGACATAAATCATTCCAATTTTCTTTTTCAGTACAACTGTTTCAACAATTGTCCATATGTAGCAAGAACAACAAAAAGAAATAATAAAATGATCATCCTTCTTCTAAAATAAATGTTATATTTTGTTTTAAATCAATAAGATATGCAGTCAACTCAAAATTGGTTTTGATTTTTCACTGTTACCAGAGAATCAAAAAGCATTTATTTTTACAGCTGTAACACCCAATCAGGAACTCCTTCTGAATGACTTTTCATACAAAAAATTCAGGATGGGCCTTTTTAACACTTCATTAAGAACAGAGATAACAAACATTTCAATGAATCTTTATCAAAAATAAACTGAAATACATGACACAAAATGCTATGTGTCTGGAACAGAACCAGTCAGAAGTCATTTCACATACCGACAGGGCAATTATAGGTTCCAGTTAATAGAACCAAAGAATCATTGAATAATTTGGGTTGGAAGGGTTATTAAAGACCATTTAATTTCAACCCTCCTGCAGTGGACAAGGATGCCACCCACTAGACCAGTTTGGTCATCCAATCTGGCCTGGAACACTTCCACAGATGAAGCATCCACAACTTCTCTGGACAACCTGTTCCAGTGCCCCACCACCCTCTGACTGAAGAAGTTTCTCCTAACATCTAATCTAAATATCCCCTCTTTCAGTTCAAAGCTGTTCCCCCATGTCCTGTCTGTCTGCCTCAGCAAAATGTTGCTTTCCGTCTTTTTTACAATCCCTTTTGAGTATTGAAAAGCTTCTATGAGGTCACCCTTGAACCTTCTCTTCTTTAGGCTGAATAATTGAAGTTAAACATTTTTAAAGAAAGAAAAAGGGAGAAAAAAATCTTTCAATCTACTGTGAATTAAAAATCTTATAACACTAAATTTAAATTATTATACGTATATTTTAAATGAAAAGAGAAAAAAATCTTAATTTTTGTGACAAGATTGCATGACAGATGCAGTAGCTCTGTGTTTTCAGAAATGTCTGCATTAACAAATGTAGCTTTCCAGTATGGTAGATTATTCCCTATTAGTCACTTTAAAATGTTGTCTATATTAGTTAAATATTTGACTAAAAACAAACAAACAAACAAACAAACAAACAAAACACTTTGCAATAATTTTATTAATTTCTAAAATGACCTTAACAGTTTAAACAGTGTTTAGATCATGATGCAGGATTTATTTTTTCATTTTTTTAATTATTATTTATTTATTTGTCCAGGAGAGATTTAAAGGTAGAAAAAGAAAAGACAGCGGTGGGTAGAGCTGTACAGTCATATTCCTCTGGAGGCAATAAAGGCCACAACATGAAAATTTATCATTATGGTTGGAGCCAATACCTTACAGTACAAAATGTCATGATTCCAGCTTTCACTCAGGAACAAAAATCTGAACATAATACTAAAAACATAATACTGCTGAAATAGTATAACTTTACCACTTTGTTTATAATCTTAGGAATATAGATAAAAGGAAAAAAAAAAAAAAATCAACCACAACCTCATGGCTTTCTCAAACTGCTTCCTTTTAAGCCAAGTGGCAGGTCAGAGGAAAGGTTTATGTTATTAAACTGTTCAAATACAGGTTGAATCAAAAAACACTGGGCATAACAACTGAGATAAAATAATTTCTGCTAAATATATCCCCAGCTCTTCTCATCTTTGCATAAGAACACTCCTTGTTAGATGTTCACGGACACATACCCTTGACTGGACCACATTCCAGATATTTAACCCTGTATAGTCTTTTTCTCAACTTTGAGAGTTTAAATAAATGAACATGATACAAATTTTCTTCCTAACCCAACATGAAGTATATTGAAATTCTATATTTAAGAACTGCAAGCTTATAGAAATGTATCACTGGAAGAGCTGTCTAGTCAGAAGATCAGATATCATAAAACTTCAGTATTTTCAACACTTACACAGACTTCAATGAAAAAGAGTTTTGCTTGTTTGTTTTCCTCATATTACATTAAATAGATTTGATTTTAAGATATGAAGAATAATAAGCCTAAGACAGCATTAGGAAACTTTGATATAAGAACCTGAACTGCCCACAGCAGCATAACAGTTTATCTAATATAGATCATATCATGAATGGCACTTCTGTCTCAGCAATTTTATTATATATATCTAATTCAGAACTTTTTAACTTGGCCAAAAGCATTTCCTCTAGGCTGAAAACCACTAGTTTATTGTAATACAGTAACTTTATTTCTAATAATGAAAACAAAGCTTGGACTAAATGCGTAAGATTTTGAAGAATTTCCCAGTCAGGAGCTTTGAATATCCTCACATTTCAGTGCTGAGATTAAAACCCGTAGTTTGCAGAATAGAATAATTTAGGAGATGTAGAGGTAAGAGAATTTCCCAAATCAGATCTGAAAAGGTTGAGTAGAACCTGTGAGAATTAGAGATGGCAATTTTTGTTAAAATCAGTTTTCCCATCATTAAGCCATATAAATCCTGTTGATCGATGCTCAAGAGACAAGCTGACAAGTTTAAGAACACATTAAAAAGTCACCTATTTCACTTGCCTCCTCTGACTACATTGATGAGCCATCACCTCACAGTTAAATTTATATCCATTGAAGAAGGTTTTTTTTTTTTTTTTTTTTTTTGTGAGAAAATAAAGATGGGTTTGGAAGGTTTAAGCAGTTTTAAATTATATTGAAAACTAGAATTATTTTGCAATTGTAGGTCTTTCCACAGCTGACAAATGTTATAAATAGATGTATTTTACATTATTTCATAGGAAATGAAATAATGTACTCATATTTATGCCCTCAATATTATGCATTGTCAAAACAAAAGGTAGCCTTAGAATTAAAAACTATGAGAGACATTCTTTAGTAATTCACAGAAAACTGAGTCTATATTTCAAAGTTCTAAAACAAAAAGAGAAAAAAAAATCTTTTTTTTACTCCATCTTTGAAGTCAGGGACTGTCTGCTCTTTTATGTTTATGCATTAATACAACAAATATAACAGTTCAATCTCAAGGAAAATACTATTTATTTTTGATTTGCAACTAATATTTTCTGGAAATTCCATCTGAAGAAAGAAATGTGTAGTCATTATAGCAGCATTGTAAGAGACTTGAATTATTTATTAGATGAGAAGCCCTGGTAGCAAAGGTTTTCTGAGACATGTTGATGGACAATAACTTGTGTCCTGCTTCTGTCTTTTTTCTGCTTTGGACTCAAGACTGTGCTTAGTGGAGTTTACCTTTATGCAAAAGTCACTTCCCCTCCCCACTTGCCTCTCTTTTTTAATAAAACAATATTTCTACATCTGTCAATATGTCAGATTTGTGTACTGCAGCAGGACACAGCTAATGTTTCATCCTCAAGGAATCTTACAGTTCTTTTTATTTCCCTTCACAATTTAGGAAAGGATATATCCTGAGTGTAGCTGCCAGTATCAGCAGCACCCATTAGATATATCTCATGTCACAAGGAATGATTGCAAAGGATTTTGCTCTGCTTCACTTGCACTGAATTCTGAATGACCTACATCCCTTTTTCCTAGCAATCAAAAATAGACAGTTTTAATGAGAAATTGTCATTTTGTAATCAGTTTTCTCCTTCTTTTTGCAGAATATAAATTTCATAAGTGTGATCTTATAAACATCTACTGTGTGGCCATGAAAGTTTGACCTGAGTTAAAAATGAATTAGGTAGCTGTCAAATACTTTGTGTATTGTCATGGGTGCTGACTTGAACTCTGGAGCAGTATTTAGCAAAGGTCAAACAGGCAAATTAAAAGTCTCTGTGAAAAAAAAAAATAAAAAAAAAAAAAAATCATGCCAAGGAATGCCACTGTAAAATTGTATCAATATATCCAATTAGTTTACATCTCACAATGCATTTCAGACATGGGTTTTGCAGTAGAAATTGTAGCATAAGCAGAAGGTGAAGGATTGTTTAACAGATCATTATGAAATGTTCTGGATAGTTGTAGGATTTTGGCCAACCCATTTTGTCAAGTACTACAAACAATGTTGGGTAGTTTGTCTTGGCAAAATACAATTTATACCCAGGGTACACCAAAATTATGGACACATTCATTTTCAGATTTTCAGTTCCAAGATTACTCGTTATATCCTCTCTAAAAAACACAATGTGTGACTAGCTAATACAACAGAGATTCTGTTGTGCTTGGTGTTGTAGAAACAGAGCAAATGTAGGCTGCAATCTAAGCATGTTTGTATGCTGTTCTTGTGTGTAATAAATTTATACAATACATATCGTCATCTGCTACTCATTAGAAGAGAGTTCATATTCTCTAAAAAAATCCAGGTTGAAACATTATTAGAAAAAAATATATATATCTTAGTATTATTTGATTGTATCAGTCTTTTAGGAACCTGTTAATTCCTTCCATTTATCTTCTGTTTCTGCTTTCATACTTATAAAATCTAAGGTATATCAGTTTACAATTCAGCTCTGTGTTGTAGTATTCTCAACAAGGAGTGCTAGCGCCTACTTGTAGCTGAAGGCTAAGTCTTTATATCTTGCTTTACAAATTGGAAAAGTGTTTTGTTTAAACATAATTTCTGACACATCTACAGGTAACGTGCATAACATTTCCTGTCTGAACTGGAATCTACACGTTCAACAATTTTTCTGAGATCACAAAACATAACCATAACTGGTTACTGTCATGTATTTAAAGAACAAATGAAACTCGGAATTTTCAGAGCTGCTTTACTTCCTATGAATCTCTGAATTTTGTACCCCTTATTTCTGTTTGTTGTTGTTGTTGTTTTGTTTTGTTTTTATTTTTTTTATTTTTGTTGTTGTTTTCTCTTTCACAAAAACACAAGCCAAGTTACATAACTTCTGTATTTGATTTCTCACTGTTTACATTACAGCTTTATCTAGTGCTACATCTGCAATACCAAATCATCACTGGCTTTATTTTTATTTTATAAACCCTTTAAAATGTAACAGAAAGGAGTAGAATTACAGATTTGTACTGCTACTGTTGATAGAATAGTCAGAGTAACCACCCTGGAGAAAAATAAGTCTACAATAGACATATGTAGTAAAGCAGCAGCAACAGTTCCCACTTGTCTCTCCCTCACTTGGCCATGTGGTTAGGTCCATCCGGAATAGATGATTGTTCACAGAAACAGAACTTTTCACGATATATTCACATTATATGTCACATGCAGGAAGTTCTTCTAGGTTTTATTTCAACCCCAAGGAATCTTAGTGCAACTTTTCCTTCCCTTCACAGTTTAGAAAAGCTGAATGTAGTTGCTGGTATCAGAAACACCCTTTAGATATTATATATCATGTATGTGATTAGAGACTAATCACATAGATTAGTCTCACTAGAGACTAAACGGGGCTTTGTAGCACAAGACTCTGAAACTTGCTGACTTTAGCACTGGCTATGCTAACCTCCATAGAGAAAAGACTTGGTCTTCTGTACAGATCATGGTAGATATGCTGTTTAATTTAGACACGATATGTTATACACAATAAAATATTGCAGGCAGCAGTTGGGAAAGGATACTGAAAATGACAGGAAAAGTTTATTCACAGTTACAGGAATAGGTTGATTGTCCAGCGGGTGAACACACTCATCTTCTTGTCAGCCCGAGAATGTCATAGAGTCTTTCTAGCAGATGTTCGCTGACTGAAACCTAGATCCTCTAAACTCCTATCAAAAGATCAAAAAATTTCAACTTTTTTTTTTTTAAAAAAAAAAAAAATCTTGTTATCTTTCTAAGTTTCTAGCCTTTAAAAGCAAGCCTCACATACATTGCAGAGGTATATGTCGACATTGGCACCTGCAAAAACTCAGTGCATAGTTATTTTGCAGTCTGTAATTTGATCATTATTTTACTTACTTACAGCCCATGTATCAACATGGATTCCATTCTTTTTTTTTTTTTTCTTTTTTTTTCTTGTCAAAACCTGCATTAGAAAAAAAAAATCTCTATATTTTGAAATTAGTGTAATAAGCATTAAGTTTTTCAGAATACAAAATTACACTTCATTCTTGTGGTAAGACTCAAATTGCAATTTGAAATACAACAAAATTTCTTTTCCTTATGAGCTGTTCATGTATATAAATTTAGTGGTCATTAATGTCTTACAAAGGAGCTGGAATACACTTATAAATCCTTCCAGCCTATTGATGGATAATAGCAATGGAAAGGTTGTGATTTAGCTTTGCTTCTACTTTTTATGGTGTGAAGTGTATTTCATCACCTTATATTCCTTTATATTTACTGGCATATGCTCAACAAAAAATGTTGTTTCATAGTATAAACAAGTACATTCCATTAGATTAGATTCAGCTGTGTCAGTTTATATCCACTGAGTGTTTGTTCCAGCCTACTAATAGTTCAGGTGAATTGAATTCCATCCTTAACTTGTATTTCAAATGGGGAGGGTGGGGGAAGGGAGGTAGAAAAAGAAACAAACAAACAACAATAAAAAAGAAAACCAAAAAAAAAAAAAAAACATAACTTTTATTTTTGTTGAAGGTTAGAACTTTTCTCTTGCTTTCAGACTGTTCAAGAATTGTCTGTCATGTGTAAAGATGATTAAATGGCGTAGCACAGGCCATCTTTTTATTGAGATAGGAAAGCAAAATAAAGGAATAATTAATGCAGCTTTTAACATGATAAGCCATAAAAATGAACTCTAGCTGTAGGAAGATGCAAATATCTACACTTACCTTTGAATGTTTTCAGAGAATCTGTAACTTAAGGTTTCAGTGTGAATCCATTTTTTATTTCAAAATTTACAGAGTGAAAAAAACATAAGTAGTATAAATCACTTCAAGAAGAATACATACCCCTTTCCAATAACTTGAATATCTTTAACCATTCTGATATGAAAATAAATGAGTTCATCTTGTTTTCCCCTCTGTAATGATGAGTTTCCCCTCTGAACTGATGAGTTCATCTTGTTTTCCCCTCCAACATAACAAAAACTGTGCCTCAAAGAGAATGCAAATGAATGAAAATCTTTTCATTTCAAAAGGAGAGCAATTTAAGAGACGTGTTTCTACCTGGGAAAAACAGGAAAACCTATGTGTAGGTGGATTTTCTGATCATTAAACATTTCTTTAGTTTAAAGTATCAGGGGGGATTATAGCATACCATACTAATACAGCAGGTGGAGATAGGTTGTTACCTAGGAAGTACTTCTAGGAATTTTAGATCAAAAATCTGGCCTGAATTTTCTAATACTTAATTGAAATCTGTGGTGCCAAGTTCAAAATTGATAAATAGAATGAAAAATTATTTTATATATAATATTGGACAGGTAGATGAAATGTTGAAGAATTCTAGACAATAATAGAACATGGAAGTGAAAAAAGCAGAGGACAATTCATGAAGCTCTAATTGTTTGTGCTGCAAGACCTTGTTATATCAAGTCAAGTAGGTAATCTACAAATGTGTCACTGAGCAAAGAGTTGATACTGAACTGTTAGTTTCACCATTCACCTGTAGAAGATGTAAAGGTAGATATAACACTTTTCATGGTTATGTTCTCTTGATTTTGATGAAAATTCAGAATCCACTGTGCTGATACAAAGTACTACTGTAGCAGTTATTACAACAACTTTAGTAAGAGTTGTCTATGAATATAAAACACTGACATTCCCATAAAAGGAAGCTACATTTTAGACAGGGATGTGTGTTCCTCTTAACATTATCTGTTTTATTGGTATGTTAACTATACATACTTACAGATGGCAAGGAAAGCCTAATTTTGTAAGTTCTAAACACTTAAATCTAATTCCAGTTTAGTACTTTACTTCCTTAGAGAGTGTCTTTCAGCTTGGTGTAGTGAGTTTAGGGAATGTACAAATTATGTTAATGTAGACCTATGTTGTACCCAGCCATGGAGCTGGTGAAGAGTGTAAATGATGCTCTTTGTGTTCACATTTTGATGCTGTTCTTTCTTGCAAAGGTCTCAGCATACATTTTTACTTCATTTTGGTATTTACTCTTTGAAAGAAATATCTAGCTTGAAGAAAGAACAAATGAACATTAAGTGATAGAGGCTTTTTTTTTTTTTTTTTTTTTTTTAACAGAAAAGGAATGTGAAAGTGGAATTCTTTACAAAATAAAAAGCTTGTAGAATTTTCTTAAAATATTTTAATGATTGGTAAATATTAGAAGCTTACTTCAAAATATATTGATAGTATCTTTGTGGTATTTCATCTTTGTGTGAGAATGTGAACACTTTCTATAGTTTCATTAGCAAAATTATTATTATTATTATTATTTGGAACAAAATGGGATTGTAACTAGCAGTTAGCTTTATGCACTTGCTTAAAAAAAAAAAAAAAAAAAAAAAAAAGCTCATAACATATAAATTTTTGTTTTACCTAATGTGCGAATGATGTTTCTTATATCAATTTGTATTACTAATACATGTACACTGAGAACTACATTTAAATTATGAAACTAGTTGTAGTGTTGTAGTTATATTGATATGAATTGCAGATCTAATAGCAGTAATGGGAGACTGCTCTACAAAAGAATGCCAGATGATATTAAGAGATATTTCTATTTATTGGTTCAAGGAGTCAGCAAAAGAATTGGTACTGTAATATGGTTGACATTAGGGACTTAAAATTATGCTGCTTCTGCTGCTAACTTATGCTGAGTAAGGTAATGTAAAATAATGGTGATATAAAAGTGCTGAAGAATCATAAGCATCTATTCTAATGCATATGGTATTTAGATTAAGAAAGTGAATAAAAATTAGGAGTGACAGCATGTTTAGTGCCTTACGCAATTCAGTGTTTAAAATTCAAGAGGTAATGAGGCCAAAACTAAGTACTGTCAAATATATGACACTAAACAACACAGAGTGTGAGTGAAGAAGAACGCTACGTTCTAGTGATCAAATTCTGTCTTCATCTCATCACATGTATAAAGAAACTGAAAGAAAACATTCTCTGATGTTTAACTTGAAGCTGCTAGGGAGAAAGAGACTGGCACATTGCACAAAATATGCTCCCTTTGGTAGTCTCATTTAAATCACCTTAAAGGGAAAGTAACAGGAAGGGAAAAAAAAAAAAAAAGTATATTGCTTTAACTAGATTTACAACAAATACAGGACACACTGAATACCTTGTAGAAAAATGAATGAACTAAGCATTTATTTCTACTCTTCAGACTGACAGTGTAAAAGAGAGAAAGAGAGGAAGAAAGAAAGAGAGAGAGAGAAAGAGAGAGAAAGAGAGAGAAAGAGAGAGAAAGAGAGAGACAGAGAAAGAAAGAAAGAGAGGGAGAAAGAAAGAGAAAAAAAAGAGAGAAAGAGAAAAAAAAAAGAGAGAAAGAGAGAAAGAAAGAGAAAGAAAGAGAAAGAGAGAGAGAAAGAGAGAGAGAGAGAGAAAGAAAGAAAGAAAGAAAGAAAGAAAGAAAGAAAGAAAGAAAGAAAGAAAGAAAGAAAGAAAGAAAGAGGAAAGAAAGAAAGAAAGAAAGAAAGAAAGAAAGAAAGAAAGAAAG
>NC_048894.1:102671521-102736804 GCF_011077185.1 Oxyura jamaicensis
ACATATGTCATCATTCTCAAATAGCAAAGTACTGCTATACCTTGCATTTTGTTGAGTCTTCGTGGGGACTCATATCTATATTAGTCTTTTAGATTTGAGTAAAATTTGCAATCACTCTACCTGCTCAGATGCCACATAATAAAGAGTAGAAACAGATGGAATTAGCATTTATATCACTGAACAAAACAGTTTTTTTTTTTTTTTTTTTTTTTTTTTTTTTTTTTTTTTCTGTATCTACTATTCCTAACACAGGCTAATAGTCACACATTTTGTACATGCAAGAAAACTTGCACAAATATAAGTTTCCTGTTGAACTGGTGGGGTTCTTTATAGATCATGTCTGGGTATAATGCTACAGCAGAAATGATTAAGAGAACTTCTAATGTCAGAGACTATTTCTCATGTCTTAAGAAGGACCTGCCAGTTATCACTGGGAAAAGCATGTACAGGAGAAAGATGTTGAGACAATGAGCTGCCAGTAGGCACTTTACTAAGCCATGTTTTTGTGTGTCTGTATGGACTGGAATATTGTCTGCTAAGTCCCCAGTCTAATTTTTCACCACTTACTTATGTGCAGTACAGATAAAAAGTCACTGTATCACTTCAAGCCAGTAATAAAAATTGAGAGGGAAAAAAAAAAAAAAAAAAAAAGAAAAAAAAAGTATGTGGTGAAGCATCAAGTATTCTTTCCCCCTACGAATAAATATAGAAACCACCACTCCTGTAACTAAAGGCCCTGAAGTACATGATGGAGCCTACATTAGCAGTTGTCATGAAAGTTCATCCAACTAAATTTTAATTTAATGAAATTATCTTAACTGGTAGTCAGAATCAAGGGCAGAAAAAGAAGAATCAAGTCCCATTGACTGGGACTACTCATAGAAATACTATATTGTAGCTGACCTTTCTCAGGTGTTTAAAGGAAAAAGTATGTCAATACTTTTTTCCTGAGCCAGGAGGGTATGCAAAATTGCTGATAGTGACATTTGTGGGCTAAGTGCATTTGGCAGTGAATTTTGGATATTTTGCTTCATTAAAGTTTAATGAGCACTGTGCAGGAAGACTGCAAATACTGCTTTCTGCTAATGTGTCACTGTAAAAATTGTCATGAGCCAGACAGCTTAAAGATAATGATTTTTTAGGAATATATATATTTTTTTCCTGATAAAAAAAATGTAGGCCAGATAAAGCATACCTTCTGTGTTCCCACACCCCCCTTTCAGCAAAAATTTACATTATGACAAGTAAGGAAAACATCCATACATTGGTTAAATCCCCTATCTTGTTAATGACCTCCAATCCAATTCTTGTATTGAGTGAGCAGTCTTTTTTATGCTGGGTATTAATGTAGCTGATGTTTGAAGTGACTCTATAATTCATTGAATTCCCATTGGAAAAGATTGCCATGCTACTGAAACATGAAAATGGCATATGCAGAACCCCATGTCTTTGTTTTAAATTGGACAATAAGCTGGACAATACTGGACAATAAAATCAAGAAAAAGCTGTGTTGGGAGTTCTGCATGCATTTTTTGAATTTGAACCTTTTTCTGTTATTCATTTGGAGAGTTAGATTCAAAAAGTAACTTTCCTGCTGCTTTCTTATATCACTTTCAGAAAACAAAGTGTTGTCAATATCTTGGATAACGGTTCATTGCAGTTATTTCACAAGTAATAGAGATTACCAGAAAGTGGAAGCAGCTGTCAGGAGGCCTGACCAGATACAAATAGGATTTATTTCTGCTCTATACACTGATGCATATGAAAGAACTCAGGAAAGAAATATGTTTTTTCTGGTACCTTAAGGTTATAAATGTGTTGTTTTAAACAGTTATACTGTCCTATATGAATATAGTCCTATATGAATCAGGTAATAGGTTACTTTAAACCAACCTTCGCCTCATCTTGTAGCAAGTGCATTAGTTGGTTCAATAAATTGTGGAACTATTGGGCCTTCCTTTGGAAAAAAAAAAAAAAAAAAAAAAAAAAAAAAAAAAAAAAAAAAAAAAAAGTTGTGAAGTTATGTTGCACAGTCTGTGAACTGATGACTTAGACATTTTGGGTTTAATAATGATTTTAATAATTTAACCATGAATATTTAATGGTAATTAGGTTTTAACACTTCATATTTTTTAAAAAATTAAACTTTGTACTTTTCAATATTTTCTTACCTCTTATTAAGAATTAATATTTGATTTGTTTAAAAGGTTTTTCAGTAAGATTTAGAATTTTTAAACCATGTTAACAAGGAAGCTGAAATTTATTCTGAAAAAATAAATATTTTAATAACTGCCAGGTGCTACTACTTTATTACTGTAAAAATGTCACATTTTCCTCCAGTAAAAGATAGGAAGATGCAGTAAGAATGAAATCCAGCTTATGTGCTGCATATTATGTACTCCTCTAGATGTCTATTCTGCAGGATGAAACTGCTGAACTTTTACGGTGTATGGCAAGCACCACTCTATTTCTGCATTATGTATTTCCACATTATAGGGAGTTTAGCAGAATACATATGAAATTACACTGCACATACACATACCAAGCACATGTACAAAATATGCCCAAATAGATCAATACTAATTTTATGAGGTTATGATATAAACCCAATCGTATGATATACCCCATATGTTCATCCAATATTGTTTGAGCTAATTGAAAGAACTGAAGAATAAGTAAGACTACCATAGAATATTCTCATGTGAGGAGGCTTCTTACAATGTAAGGGAGTTTAGACTTCATTACAGCATTATTCTTCCCCCCCCCCCCTTTTTTTTTTTTCTTTTTTCTTTTTTCTTGATCTGATCACAGATCTTTGTCTGATCACATTCAATCTATATTGAATTACCACAATTATGTTGAATTACCACAATCACGGATTCACAAATAGCTCAATACACTTTCAGTCTAGTAAATGACTGGTGCAGTTTATTGAAGGAGTACAGGTTCTTTTGGATTGCCAGTGATACACTGTCTGCAAAGCACATGCAAATACCAAGAATATGACAAAAACAACTAACTAACACATTGTCCTGGTTTCAGTTAGGACAGTTATTTTTCCTCCTAGTAGCTGGTAGGGTGCTATGTTTTGGATTAGGATGAGAAGAGTGCTGTTAACATGCCGATGTTTTAATTGCTGCAGAGCAATGCTTACACTCAGCCAAGGACTTTTCAGCTTCTTGCTCTGTCCTGCCAGCGGACAGGCTGGGGTGCAGCAAGAGCTGGGAGGGAACAGACCCAGGACAGCTGACCCAAACTGACCAAAGGGGTATTCCATACCATCTGACGTCATGCTATAGGGGTGGCTAGCTGGGGTGGGAAGGCCGGCTGCTCGGGGTTGGGCTGGGCATCGGCCAGCAGGTGGTGAGCAACTGCATTGTGCATCACTTGTCTGTACATATTATTATTATTATTATTATTTCCTATTTTAATAAACTGTCTATCTCAACCCACAGGCTTCACTTTCCTGCATATTCCTTGCATATCTGCTGCATTTCATTCTGGAAGTTTTCTCAACACCGAACCTTCTCTTAAGATGTGGACAAATGTTTAGCCTCAGTAAGTCACCTCCAGCAACTATTCCACATTCATAAAACAAAAGTAAAATTCTTGAATCAATTAAAGTGAATTTGATAAGACTGTGGCTGAGATGCTTTTCAGTCTTTCAGGAATAGTTTTAGAAAAGGGAGAAGCTTTATTTTGTATTGAAACTGCCTGCGGGTATTGAATGGTAAGACTCTATCATATTTTTCTATTTTCTATGTCCTGAATTTTCATAAACATGGCCACTGGAATTCTGTTTCCGTCCTTCCATAAAATACCATTTCTATCACTGATGTTTTCTTTTCACACAACTTTACTTCAGAGCTGCATATAGCTTAGTATAGCTGCTCAAATAACTTCCAAAGCCAAATTGGGTTCACATCTTTACAGGTACTTACAAGACTGGATGCAATGTTCTCCAAATTTCTTAGCAGCCCTATGCCCTTTATGGAAAATTTCATTCCTGTTAACATGGAACTATTGACACATTTCTTAGATGCATTGGAAACAAGCAAGTCAGAGAGGTTTAGCTCTGACCAAGACCACAGTAGAATTATCTAGATTTTCTGTAGAGATAGTGGAATAACCCTTTCTGGAAGCTTTAAAGAATATTTTTCACAGATTGCATAATGATTTAGATTCAGTTAATGTTACGTAGTGGCAGAGAGAGAAACTGTGGATAAAGCCAAATTAGAGGACCTAGGGACATTTCTGAGGTAATGTGGCCCTGGAAAATCCTTGTTGCATGTACAGGACAGCTCTGCAAGAATACTATTTCCTATGTGTATCACTGGAAAGGAAACCATAGCATGAGAGTCATTCTTAGTCATCTTAGAGAAACAACACAACTTAACAAAGACCTTGATCAATGTGACAGTTAACAAGCTGATACCTAGGTCATACTATCATATGCACCCACACATCAACTTCTCTGCCTTTCTACTGAATTCTGGAAGCTCTCTCCATACTGTTTAAGATTCAAAGACACAATACATTTATTTCCCTAACAGATCTTTTGTCCATTGTTCAGATTATATATTTATATATATAAAACCTAAATATATATATCATACAGTGGATAGAAACTAATTTCTGCTGGTTAGGACTCCAGTAATGCCTTGCTCTGAACACACTAATATTATTTTTGGTTCAACATAAAATAAAATAAAAAAACATACCTCCAAAGTTTTCTGTATTGATGAGAAAAGGTTATGATAGAAATAATTAACATTTCATTCAGCTCCTGTCCTGAATATTTCAATAAGTTTAAAGTAACATTTGGAGACTAAAGCTTCTGTAGCTCAATTGTCCAGATGTATCTATGAATTACCTCATATACAATAATGCAATGCTTTTCAAGATCAGCCATCTGACAAACCCATGATTTTAAAACCTTGATATAATTAAACATTTTCAAAATATCTTTAAATAAAACAGTAGATTAGTTTTCAGAATGTTGGTGAAACTATGTTTTTTGAAATTCTAACAGAAATATATTAACTGTAGAATACATATTAACATCCTAATGACATCTCAGTGTGGCTTTGAAAATAATAAACTAAATTTTTTTAAAAAAGTAATGTATTTTAAAAAGTGGTCTTGGGGCACAGGATAAAGTGAAAGATTTCCCATATGCATGTTTGCTTAATTGCTTCTGTTAGAGTGCATGAGTTCAAGAGCTAAAATTTAAGCACAGGCACTTAACCCTCTGCATGATATGCATCTGATTAGAAGCTTTTGTAGTATTCTACCTAGACTGAAATATGTGATCTTCTTATTTAGCTGTTTTGATCATTCCTTGAGAAAATTCATTTGAGTAAGAAATGCCAAAGATACTGATAATAATTTCTCTAAGTATAAGGGAGTCAAGTACCTCTTGTGAAATGTTTTTTTACAAGAGCTTTTGATATATTTCTATATATATACATACATTTTTTCTCTATGGAATTTGCAAAGTACCTTGAAAGTTAAAACAAAAAAACAAAAAACAACAACAACAAAAACATGTTAGAAGTAGACTGTATGAGCAGTCTATTTTTTTATTTTTATTTTTTTCAAAAGGAAAGTGATTATCTGACCAATGTCCAGTGTCCAACTGGAGACCAAGAGTCACTGATGGTTCTGTTATGATGAGTTGCAATACCTGATGGGAATATGCCAACAGGGGAACCAAATATCTTGGCCATAGCTGGAATCAGTTTTTGAATAAATGAAAATGGTGGGAAAAAAAAAAAAAAAAAAAAAAAAAAGTATGTTTGACCACTAAATGATCAATCCCTATTTATACTTTAGTATAAGTCATTCATGTTTCATTTAATCCAATATAATTGGAGACAACCCCACATACTTCAATATTCTGTGCAACATAAATTCCCCATGGTTTTCTAGAGCAAATGCTTAATGTAACTGGGAGCAATGAGATGGAATCTCCTCTAGGCATTCTGGATTAAATGAAACAGCAATATTTTCCTTGGATAATTTTTTAAAACCAAATTTGAGTGATTTATTATTACAAAAGGAATGTAACACTTTATTATATTAAAGCACCTTGAGGACATCAATTGTTCAAAGCCATGTTGTTACTTCTCTTCTACATACAGCTAATATTTGACTTGGAGCACCCAAAGGCACAGACATAACTGGACACATTGGAAAGAATTGGAGTCAGAGTCCCCTCTACTTCATGTTATTAACCTGTGTGCATGAAAGGAAACTGTGTTAACAGACTGTTATTGCCTTTGCCAGATCTGAGTATAGACAACTTTAGAGCTGTGCCTACACTTGCATTGAGCTGGTAGAAAAATAAAATAAAAACTCCTTAACCAGCAAATACATTTTTTGTTTGCTCATTTTTCTTTTTATATGAAATGAGGTAAAAGGGAGAAGGGTTTTAAACTCTGGATGCTTACGAAGCAAATTTCTGACTAGGGACTAACTGCGGGATTATAAATTAGTGTTATATGATTTGCACAAAGACAGAGAGGGCAATACGTGGGCAGATTTTGGAAGCAACTGAGTTATAATTCCTGAGGCTATTAAAGGTGAGAATTTGATTAAAATAAAAGGTTCATATTTTCTTTCATAAATAAATAAATATGTTCTTCTAGATGACATCTGGAGTGCTCTTGGTCCTGTCAAAAGTCTCCTCACTTTTATCCTGTATAATGTCAGTGGGGGCTTGAACAGATTTTTTTGGCAAGAAAGACTTATACCTGTGACCTTGATACAGTGATGGCCTTTCTATTTGATCATTTTTATTCTATTTGTGACAGATTTTGAAAGCACAGTGTAAGAGTTTCTGATGAATGCAGTGATCTTTTCTTGCTGAGATCTCAGCCTTTTTTGACAGGTGAGTGAGTCACTTTAAGAAAACCATGACAGCACTTAAATGAATCCTAGTTACTTTTATTGTATCAATGTATTGCTACTTTGCACTAGATGAATCAGTTTCATTCATTCAGCTAATATCACAACAAAATTGATTTCTTAATGTGTGCATATCAATAAAATTACTCTATTTAAATCATTATATCTGAGTCAACCTGAGTGCTACAGAACTTATTATGGCTTGTTTAATGGTCACTAGCAAGGGACAAACTTGTAATCCATGCTGACAATAATAACAAAATCCAGACAAGTAGATGGATCTCTTAACATCTTGACATTGAGCCAGTGAGTTACTACAGCTGAAGACATAAAGGTCAATCTGAGGTAAAAGTGTAGAGGGCATCTGTTTCAAAGACAAAACACTGGCCTTAAAACTGGAGCAGGGAGAGACAAAAAAAAAAGAGAGATGCTGGGCAAGGGAGTAAGGAAAAAGATTTGCTAAGCAAAACACTTTCTTGATGGGCAATTCATCCACCTCCAATGGAGCAATTGCAGAATTTCCATCAAGCTCATGTAACCGCACTGATATGAATTTATGTTCAAAAAATGGTACAGTGATTGTGGAAAGTTGTATCAGTATTAATTATTAAAAACTATTTTGTTTGGATGCAGAAGTGTTTCAAAGCACTGTGTCTAACTCAGGAGAAAAATAAATACTAGGCTGGGGATTTCTGCATCTTGGTGTTCTGAATGAACAGTGGAAAAAATATTGTCACAAGTGCTTGTGCAGATTCAAAGGCAGTTTCCACTCTACTAAGTTTTTAGAAAGAGTTAACTGAGAAATTATATATTTTTTGGGGGGAGCACTATTGAAATTCATTCACTGTGTATTTCTACAGAGTAATCTTTTGCTAAATAATTAGTAATCATTATGGTCTGATTGACAGACAATTTCAGTGCAAGGGATGCAGGACTGTGGTAAAATAAACTAAAATTCTAGATCTGAAAAAATGTGGCTTGGATATTTGTATCTGATGTCTGTAGTTTAGGTTGTTTATCTTATCATGAGTATGAATTACTTTGAAATTAAATTTTCCTTTGGAGACTAATTTCTGCACAAGGCGTAAACAAACATGGCCTTTCTTTACCATTGTTTCTCTCTTTATAATATTTGTTCTCAATTCAGTAAAAGCCCTGTGTGACTTCAGCATACTGAAGATGAAGTAACTTTAGTCTTGAAAGTGAATTTTTTTCTGGCATTAGTGAAACAGTGTGGTATGTTTCCAGGCACAATGGTAATAAACTACTCCTGTGTATTGATTTCTTTAGCATAGATATATGTGGTACGTTGGTGAATGGTCTTATTAATATTCATTAAATTCAAAATTGCTCTCTTTTTAATGTGTCTATTTAGGAAATGAATAATTCATGCACGTATAGGAGGTTCAGTGCTGTCACTTACAGTATAGACCTTTAGTGATCTAAAAAGGTATTTGAACTGAAGGACACTAAGGTGCATGCAGCAATTGAAACACTGAATACTGCTCAGTTTCCTATCATCAAGGGCATATTTTTATGTAGAAATTTCCCTGAATCGTCACTCTTCTTAAAGCATACATTCTCAAGTATGCTTTAGTAGAATTGGACACATAGTTTACATATTCACACATATATTACCAAATCTTGAATAATTTGTTCAATGTATAAATGCTACATGAGCTATTTATAAGGCTTCATATCCACATATGTGTTGGTAATTGGTGAGAATGGTGGTTTTGTATAACATGATAAACATGCAAGCTACTGTCACAGAAGGTAGATTTGCATTAGAGAAAACACTTATGTTGTTTTCAATCTTACTTTATGACTTGTATATGTCTTCACTTCTCAGTATTTGGAAATCCCAAGTCTCATGTTCACTCCCTGCTCCAAAAACATGATACATGCATTTTCTATGGTATTTACATATATACAATACTTTGTCTTTTTTTTTTTTTTTTTTTTTTCATACCCGTGCATCAAGATGGACCCAAATCATAGTTAGCTTCTAATTATATGTGCAACGTGATTGGATCTCATATTAATGATGATGATTAATTATGTATGATACAGAGTTCTGATTAATAACACAATATTTACAGTTAAATATTTGTCAGAAAACATGCTAAAAGCTGTTGATAATTCTATGACAAATTTGAAAGTTATGTCTGGTGATACATTGGTATCCGATTAGATGATTTTATTTGGAATAAATTGTATCTCCTTAATTGTGGTCTTCTTATACACTTTCTCTTCTCTTATTAAAAGCAACAATCTCAATGTAGCTTCAGATGCCAAAGAGAAGAGTACAGTATAAAGTATACAGGAAACATATGCTTGCTAATTTCTTTCATTGAAAATGATCAGCAAGGGTATGATCTGGAAGGGCAATATGAAGATCATGTTATCACCACCTAAAGGCATGTAGCAGCACTTATATGTGAGGTTATACAGAGCCTTTAAAACTCTGCTACGTTTTTTTTTTTGTTTTGTTTTTTTCTTTTCTTTTTTTTTTTTTCTTTTTTTCAGCCATGCTCTCATCCATGCCAGTTTCCTGTATCATTTGTCTTGATGTGCCTCCAGGACATGTATTTTTCCTTGATTAGCTTGAAAGCAAGATTTTATTTAAAGTTAAATATTCATTCCCTTTCTCCTCCCAAAGAACTTATAAGACAGACCACAGTGTCCAATTATTTGAACTGTTACTAAAATCCGTGAGAGTGTATGAAGAAAGGAAAGCTCTGTGGTCTGAACCCATGAATGCAGAATTATAGAATCATGGAATCACAGAATGGTTTGTATTGGATGGGACCCATAAGGATCATCTAGTTCTACCCCCACTGCCACGGGAAGGGACAGCTCCTACCAGAGCAGGTTGCCCAAAGCCCCCTCCAATCTGGCCTTGAACACTTCCAGGGATGGGGCCTCCACAACTTCTTTGGGCAACCTGTTCCAGTGCCTCACCACCCTCTGAGTAAACCAGTCTAATATTGGATCTAAAATTACCATTTAATTTTATTATTATTATTATTATTATTATTACTTGGTTTAAAGCCATTACTCCTTATCCTATCACTGCATTCCTTGACAGTCACTCTCCAACTTTCTTGTAGGCCCCTTTAGGTACCAAAAGGCTTCTATACAGTCTCCCTGGAGCCTTCTCTTCTTGAGGTTAAATTACACCAATTCCCTCAGCCTGTCTTTGTAAGAGAGGTGCTCCAGCCCTTTGATCATCCTTGTGTAGGATTGCCCTGAGCCACATACAAGACCTTGCACTTGGCCTTGTTGAATTTCATGAGATTTGCATAGGACCATCTCTTGAACTTGGAAAGGTCCCTCTGGATGGCACAGAGTTGAGACTGACTGGCCTGTAGTTCCCTGGGTCTTCCTTTTTTTCCCTTTTTAAAAATGAGAATTATATTACCCCTTTTCCATTCACTGGGAACTTCAATGGGCTGCCACAATTTCTGAAATATGAATCTTATCAGCTTCATCCGCCAGTTCCCTTAGGACCCTTGGATGCACCTCATCAGGTCCCATGGGTTTGCGAGCATTCAGATCCTTTAGATGGAGTTGCACCTGATCTTCATCTACAGTAGGTGATTCTTCTTTCTTCCAGTCCCTGCCTTTGCCTTCTGAGACTTGGGCTATGTGGCTAGAGCACTTGCCAGTAAAGACTGAGGCAAAAAAAATCACTGAGTATCTCAGCCTTCTGCATATCCTGGGCAACCAGATCTGTTTCCTTCCAGACAGGGCTCAAAATTTCCCTACTCTTCTTTTTATCATTCACATACCTACAGAAGACTTTCTCGTTGCCCTTGATGTTCCTGGACAATATTAATTCTAAGAGGGCTTTAGCTGTTAACTGATCCCTGGATGTTCTCGCAGTTTCTCTGTATTCCTCACAGGTTATCTGTCCGTGCTTCCACTTTTTTCTACTTGAGTTTGGCCAGGAGCTTCTTGTTCATCCATGTAGTCCTCCTGGCATTTTTGCCTGACTTGCTCTTTGTTTGAAGGCATCACTCCTGAGCTGTGAGGAGGTGATCCTTGGATATTAATCAGCTTTCTTGGCCCCCTCTTCCCTCCTTGTTGGTGAGAATGAGGTCCAGCATAGCACCTCTCCTCGCTGGCTCGTCTAGCACTTGGAGAAGGATGTTATCATCAATGCATTTCATGAACCCCCCTCGATTACCTATGCCCTGCTGTGCAGTCCCTCCAACAGATAGATATGATGGGGTGGTTGAAGGAGGTCCATGAGGACCACAGCTTGTGAATGTGAGGTTGTTCCTATCTGTCTGTAGAAGATGTCATCTGCTCAGTCTTCCTGGTTGGGTGGCTTGTAGCAGACTATGGTGTTGTCTGTCCCTGACATCCCTTTCATCCTTGCCCATAAGATCTCACTTCGCTTCTCATCCATCCCCAGGTGGAGCTCCATGCATTTCAGCTTGTCACTGATACAGATGGTAACACCCCTCCTTGTCTCCTCTGCCTGTCCTTCCTGAAGAGCCTTTATTTTTCCACTCCAATGCTCCAGACATAAAAGTCATGCCACCACTTCTCCATAATGTCAATGAGATCATAGCCCTTCAGGCATGCGTACATCTCTAGCTCCTCTTCTTTATTCCCCATGCTACATTAATTAGCATGTAGGCATTTAAGTTGGGCCCCGATGAAGCTGACTTACTAGTTGGAGTGGCTGGAATTCCTTTGTGATGTATTATCTTTTGAATATAAAATCTCAAAATGTATTAGAAAACTATTAAAACTCTTCTGAAGTTTCACATGGTGACATATCAAATTTTCAAGAAATATTGATACTTAAAACATGAAAAACACATAATATGGAAGAATGTATCTTTCCAATTTACATTGCTCAGAAAACAAATTGGTCATGAATGTACACGTTTGATACCTGCCCTCCGCCCCCCCCCCCCCTTTTTTCTTTTTTTTTTCCTTTTTTCTTTTTTTTTATTATAATCTCTTTGTTTTCTAGTGCTTGTGAAGAATCAAAGTTTCATCTCTATTTGTCTTACTAGATATTAGAAAATTTCTATTCCACATGGCAATATCAGAAGATCTTATGTTGCTTCTGAATCATGTTTTGTTCACACTCACAGTCATAATAGAATAAGTTCCTCAACAGTTTCACCTTTGAGAATTTTAAGAGAAAATTTAACTTTGGCATCTTTGCTGATGCTGCATAGAGCTTCTTTCTATGGTTAATGTGCAAGGCTTCTAATCTGATTTCAAAAGTTTGCACTACAGACGTCTTGGCAAGAAACAAACTAAAAGAACAACAGTCATGCTTAAGTAACTAAAACAGGTTTACAATAGAATAACACTGACTTTGTGCATGCAGAACAAGGAAAGGGATAGATCTCACTTATTTGGCTTACAGGGAAGGAGAGAAATAAGGGGAAAAGAAGATCACCAGTATACCTGCTGCATTCTTGTACTTAAGATTTCTACAAAAAATATTGACTGATTTGATGTTTTCTGGCCTACCCCTTATTCTTAGAACAGTATCCCTCTACTGTGCTATGCTTCAGAAGACATTTCCTGTGACATTAGTGGTACTCAGAATGCCTCCAGCAGTCCTCACATGGATTTTCATATGTATGAAGCTCTAGATTATATTAGGGCCAATGGATTTTCTTAATTGGGTACTGTTATTTGTTCTATTTCAGTCAACTTCATAACATTAGGACCAGGAAATGCACATGGAACTTCCATGATGAAGCTCAGAAATTGAATGAAAATTCATAAAATGAAAGTTATCCTGAACAGCTGAAGTGTAAGATGATGTCCAGGATTTATTTGTTTATTTTTCCCTAGAGGAAGAAAGAAAATGAGAAAAGGTCTGAAACCACAAAAAAAAAAAAAAAAAAAAAAAAAAGGAAAAAAAAAATGTGAGACAGTTCTGTCACAATTCACAAATAAACCACACTGCAGAAAGTATTCCCCCCCCCCCCCAAATTACATTAATTTGTCTTTGGAATATCTGTAGAAACTATTGCAATAATAATGCAATGTCAAATTATCCTGGGGGAATTTCTGTTCTGGCTCCACTGAAAACTTCTGTCAGATCACTAGAGGCTTTCAAAGACAAATCTGACCTCTGCCTTATACTGCAATGCTACAGAAAGCAAAGTAGCTAGACAAAGCCAGGTAAGTACTTCAGAGTGTTACCTCTTCTGCTAGACTCATCATCAACATAATTGTTCATAAGAGATAATATCAAAGCACTTGTTTCATTGTTACTAATTTATAAGTTTTGTTCTCTTCTATTTTACTATAGTATACGTGTAGGGTAAGGTTTCCAATAGTTTTGCAAAACAGAAATGTTTAGCTCTATAGAGGTTCTGGAAAAAAACAAAACAACAACAACAACAACAAAAAAAAAAAACTCTGTCAGTCACTACAGTTCATTATTTATTTAGTTGTTCTTGTCATCTAATTTTCACAGGAAAATTATCACTTCTTCATGAGATGCCACTCTGTTCTGTAAAATACCACGGTCCATTTTTCTGTAGCACCACTTTATGCTTACTGCATCAGTGCTGCTTAATCCAAAATGCTTTCTTGCCTGAGTTCAGTCAGATCAGTTAGAAAGAGGTAAGAAAACAGATTGTTTTGCAGTCCATATTTCCTATACACATAGCTGAGAGGCAGACACGTTGCTCTGGGAAAAACCCAAATGCTACTAGTCGTGTTTATTTGTGACCCAGAGTTTGAACTATTGCTACTGAGGACAGACCAGACAGTGCACTATGCTCATGAAAGTTTCACTGTCTTGTCTGGCACTGTGAAATAAAACTAGAGTAAGAGCATGCATCATCTTGAAAACAAAGCCATTTGTTTCTGACCTATTGTTAAAATAGTTGTATGTCTCATGCTTTCAGCTCACAGAGAGATGCCACAAAATTCAACAGTCTTCTCTCCCTCTTAAAACTTGTAGAAGCAATTTGCATTCTGTCATGTTCTCTCACACATGGTGTTCAAAACAATTAAAAGAAAATTGCACCCATTTTGCTCAGTGTAGCAGGCTGAAAATTTCAAAGCTAAGAAGCACTTCTCAGCATGAATAAACCGTGAAGTGCTTTTGAAAATAAGGTTGTTAATGATAATTGACATTAAAACCTTTATTTTCTAATACATTTCACAGTTTGTGCTGCTCGGAAAGTGTTTTCTTTGAAACTTTCTGCTTGCTATACTGAACAGAAGTGATACATTTTCTTTCAAATGAAAACCAGTGAGCCATTTTTTTCATACGTACAAAACTAAAAAAAAATAAAAAATAATAAAAAAAAGACTATCCAAAGCTCAAAAGAAACTCTCTTAACCTTCCCCCTACACACATCCTATATTCATATTAATCTGGGTAGCTGTAAAACACAGAGAACACAGAGGCTCATACAGAGTGCAGTCCAGCTTCTTTCAAGTGCCTAAGAGAGGAAAATAACTTCCTCACTCCATAAATCTAATTTAGATATCATGAAAAGATTCCATTCTCCTTCTTTCAGCAAACAGCCGTCCCTCCTGGCAGTGCTTTGATCAACAATGTACATTGACAACTGAGTAACTGTAAAATCAATAGTAAATGAAGAAATCTCACGAGGCAATTTTTGAAAATGAGAATCATGACTTTTTTTTTTTTTTTTAATCCTAAAGTGTTAGCTTGTGTATATACACTGAACTTTACAGGTAGAAAGCGCTTCTAACAAGAAGACACATAGTTAATGTCTTCTGTGCATAAGCAGGTATTGGGAGGAATGAGTTAAAAGTGGAAGATTGGCAAGGAGAATGGGATCAGAATGGAAGACTGGCAAGGTAGATTACAAATACACTCAAGTAAACTTGCAGCTGGGAATGCGTAAAGTCTGTAGAGCAGAAATGTAAAAAATATATATATAAATTATGTCTACTGCTGTTTGTGTTCTGTATGTTTGACAACTGGCACATCTGTGCATAGATAACATAGGTGTTTGGTGGACTTGGAGGTGATTGAGCTCCTGGCCTTGGTACAGAGAAGATCAAAGCAGCACAATGAGAATCACAGCACAGTGGTAAAAACTGCACCTGAGTGAAATCTTAATAAAAACAGGTGAAATGAGCATGCCAGAGATCTCCTAGCATGGACCCTGTTTAGCAGTTCCTGTGTTCCCACTTGTGTGCCTGTGCTCGTGTACCTCTACTCAGGTGCTGCTTCAGGGATGCCCTGGTTGGCGACATAATGAGAATAAATCCACTCTGCATTTTAGCTGTGAGTCTGTAGGCATTCCTATTGCCTTCCTGTGCTCACTCATACACCAGGATTAATATCACAAGTCAGAAAAACAGCAACTGAAGTATTTGAGATTCTGAGAAAGGCATTGAAATCTTCAGGAATTTGTGTTAACTGAGAAAATAATAGACACCAGTAGGAAGGAAATCTTCAAAAATATGTTGAAGGCTTGACATAATTACCTATAACAGCCAAATATAAATATTTTTACAACGCAAAGATAATTAGAAGAGGGGTGTAAAATTCTTTGGTTTCTTGATCAAAGCACTCAATGATCTTAATGAATTAAGGAAATACTTTGGAAATGAGAACATGGAAACAATCGTTCCTATTCCCAAATAAATCTAAAGTATATATTCACAAAGTACAGACATTTTCAGAGAGGGCAGACCTAGAAGAAAATTTCTGGGTAAAATAAACTATAGGATATGTAGATGTTGAGCAGAGGAAAAAAAAAAAAAAAATGCCTGCTGAAGTTATGAAAAATTAAAAAATGATTTTTTTCACAGTTGTGTAGGTCAATGGTTTTGGTGCTACATAAAAGTAAAAGTATTGGTAAAAATATATTTTACTAGTCAAAAGCAGTTAACTGACAAGTTTTATTTTGTCTTTGTTTATTTATTTATCTGATGAAAATAAGAGTTATTTTTTTCTATGTGTTTTTGATATAATGCTAACTAGAGTTTTTTAATAGACATGTTTCCTGCTTCTGTTTTATATATATTCACTTTATAGTGAATATATAGTATAGTTTATAGTGAATATAAATATAGTGAATATATAGTATAGTTTATAGTGAATATATAGTATATATATTAGAGTACTGAAATTCTTGGTGCCCTCACTGAGTGACACATTAAAGATTTTATCATCAGTGTTTATACCTATTAGCATCATAATTAGGAATTTCATTACCTTTAAATAATGAAATAGAAGCTTGTAAAACATGGTAAATAAGTAAATGTTTTCCTATAACTTGTAAGGAATGTAAAGATATTGTTAATCTATTTTGGATAGAAATGATAAAAATCACGCTTTAGTCTTATCGCCTGTACTTATTGGTATGCCGTACGGATTTTAATTGCATGTAGCCACAGTTAAAGCATATTTTTCAGATAATTCAGTCCATTCCTCTGCCGTGAACAGTATTGTCTGTATCTAAATATTCCTGCAGATGTCTGTCCAACTGCTTCTAGAACTCCCAAGACTGTAATTTCTGGAATCTCCTAGACAATCTATTTCCCAATTTAACTACCTGTACCCCTAGAAGTTTTTGTTGTTTTTGTTGTTGTTGTTGTTGTTTTTTTGACTTCTGACCCAAATCTCCTCCCTAAAGTTTAAGCCTGTTACATCTTATTCTATCCACAGTAGTCACAGTGCTATGCCCATCCTTTTTAAAAAGTAATTTTCATGTGTTTGAAAACTCTTATTGTTTTCCTTTCCCTTCCCTTTAATCTTAAGATTAAATCAAACACAAAAAGTGAACTCTTTTGTCACTTTACTGTGGATAAGTTTGAGAAAGTCAACATCTTTCTTGCAATATGGTGTGACTGGACTTACTGGCCCAGCAGAGGAATTACTGTATTTTATGGTCCTTTCTCACAGCACTTTTTTTTTTTTCTTTAACTTTTCTGATGTTGTTTCTCTATATATTCATGTCGTTCTTTCATATTTGTTCCATATTGTAATTTAGACCTGCTGTGTGCACTTCATTAATGAATGTTTTGTTAATGAAGAGCTCATGAGCTGATTATTGGGTAATTCTTACCTTCACATTGTGGTATTTAGTTCACAGTTTGTTACTTCATAACTTCTAGGTGCTTGACTTACCTAATTATCTTTTAAAATAGATTTTCATATTTAATTATTGTTTAGTTTACCTTTGCACATGACAAAGTTTCTGCTTGATTTTTCAAAGTATAAGTGAAAAGAGAAAGGGCCTGTCAAAATAGGAAAAAGATAATTAAGTCTTCAGATTCTTGCATTTTCTTCGTTCTTTTCACTTTTTTTTTTTTTTTTTAATATACTTTATTTAGGGAGGAAACAGGTAGGTGTTCAACTGTGCAGTTGATATCTGTGTCAGCAGTTAAGTGAAGAGCTGGGGCCAGCTTCATATTTAGTAATTAGTGCTTTTTTTCCATATCTCTTCTCACTTTTTCATTGTACTCAATTATTTCTAATTTTACTACAGGAACAGCTCCAGCAACAAAGACGTGTGAATTCTGGAAAGTCATCTGTTTAACAGAACATAACAATTCTGCAAAAATGAAATTCAAAATGTTACAGACTACAATAAGAGGGTTAAGAAGGTGCCCAAATGAACACAACTTGACTTTCATCTTTGGCCAAAAAGCAGGGTTCACATTCTCTGAGCAGCTTATTTGGGGTGGGGGGGGGGGGGGGGGGGGAGCAGCTCCCTGGGGAGAACAGGAACCCCCTGAAGGCACTGGTGAAGCACAGCACAGCTAGAGTGAACTAGGTCACTAGAGTAAACACTCAGATACTTCTTCAATCCCCTGCAAGGGAAAGGAAAAAAGGCAATGACCTATTAACCAAATATCCTAAATACTTCTATAAATAAAGGTGACTCATCCAGAACACCTGCTTGGATTGACTTGTTTAAGGAAAGAATAAATAAATAAATAAATAAATAATACTTTTTTTTTTTTTTAAAAAAAAAAAAAAAAAAAAAAAAAAGAAAAAGCTGTCTATGTTTGCAGTAATGGACAATGAGTGCTTGTTTCTCTGTAATTCCTATACTTGTGACTAAATTGTGCCAGATAAGAAATTCTACCTATGGAAGACATGAATAAAGTCTGTAATATTTTCTCTAATTAGTGAAGTATTTAGCTTTTTGATGACAACGTTAAAAAAAAATATTAATTAGTAATTCTATTGAGCTTATTGGGCTAGATTTTTGTAGTTCAGGGGCTACAGAGGTGGTTTCTGTGAGCAGAGCCCCAAATCTGCCCTATGTTAGATAAGAGCCATCATATCCATACCTGGATCCAAAAGGGATCTGCTGCTGGCAAGAGCTGAGCTAATAAGCGATGTTTTCGTCTCTGTGAGAGCAGAATTAAGAAAGGAAAGAAACTTGCTGTGCAACTAAAGCTGGGAGAGGGAGGTGAGAACCAGCCCAGCAGACCCCAAGGTCAGTGCAGAAGGAGGACAGGAGGTGCTTCAAGCATGTAGCAGAAGTTTCCTGAGGCCTGTGGAGAGGCCCCTGGTGGAGCAGGCTGTTCCCCTGCAGCCCATGGGTCCCACACGGAGCAGATCTCCATGCTACAGCCTGTGGAGGAGCCCCTGGTGGAGCAGGTGGATGTGGCCTGGAGGAGGCTGTGGCCTATGGAGATCCCCTGCAGGAGCAGGCCCTGGGACAGAGCTGCAGCCTGTAGTGAGGAGCCTGAGCAGGAGCAGGCCCAGGGGGAGCTGCCACCCATTGGGGACCCGTGCTGGAGCAGTTTGCGCTTGCGGGATGGACCCCATGATACAGAACAATGTTGGAGCAGTTCTTGAAGAGCTGCTGCCTGTGGGAAGCCTCCACAGGCTCAGTTTGGGAAGGACAGCATCCCGTGGGAGGGACCCCATGTGGAGCAGGGGCGGAGAGTGACTCTTAAGGAGCAGCGGAGACAAAATATCATGCCTGTCCTCAATCCCCATTCTCCATTGTCCTGTGCTGTTTGGGTGGGGGAGGTAGAAGTTGTTGGATGGGGAGAAGTTTGTTGTTGTTGTTGTTTGTTTGTTTGCTTGCTTGCTTGCTTTCATTTCTCATTGCTCTAGTCTGTTACTAATAAGCAATAAATTACATTGATCTCCCTATGCTGTGTCTGTTTTGCCTGTTACAGTAAAAGTTGAATGATCTCCCTGTCCTTATCTCAGCCCTTGAGACCTTTTCCATTGCATTTTCTCCCCCTCATTTGAATGATTTCTTTTCACATACAAACCATCTCATTTATGATATATTTTCATGTCTGTGTTCATCAAAAGACCTTAAATGTTACTAAATTTAAAATTGATTTTATTTATTTATTTATTTTTCCCTAGAACTTTCAAAAGAGTTTCAGTCTTGACTGGAGTTTGAAAAGGTTTTTCCAAGATGGAGGTGTGTTTATTTCAGGAAAATATTAACATTTTGTTTTCAACTATGGAGTATTTGGAGTATTCCATTGGAACACACAATGGAACAGTGTACAAGCAAAATATTCAAGCTTCTCAGGATCTTATCTTTTTCCTATTCAAACTAAAATAGTAAATGGGAGACAGAGGCACCTGAAACTGCTTAAGTTTTTCAAGGTTAATCCAAAACCCAACAACACAAAATGTATTCAATGTGTCTATTTTTGCTGCTTATACACGTGTATTACATTCTTTCAAATAACTAGTATACTAGTAGGGCTCTTTCTCCATGAGTGTTATTGAGATTTCCCACCTGCCTCTATACTCCTTGTCTTTATGGAGACAGGCCTAATGTGGGCTGATTGTCCTGTTTGTGTGCACACAGGAGCCTTTTGCATATAACATAATGGTCTTTACTTACTGAGACTTACTTTATTTATTATTATTATTATTATTTTATTTTCCACATTGATAAAAGAAAAATTAGATCAGTCAGTCATGTCTGTTAAATTTTATTTTTCTGGATTTTTATTTTTATTTTTCTGTCTTCTATCTAAATTAGAAGCCAATTGTATTATTTATCCAAGTCTTTGCAGGTAATGACACTGCACAGAACTTAGACTGAAAATCATTTTTAGAAATTCTAAGTTTGAAAATTGTTTGTTTGTTTGTTTGTTTTCATATGGTAAAATGCACTTTAGCAATTATTTGTAATCAAGCTATAAAAAATGAAAAATGGGAAGCCAAGGGAGAGACCATTGCACAAAACAATGTAAAAAGTCTATACAATAATTCAAGACATTTTCTAATCATATTTTGTTTTGTCTTTATCATCCTGCATAAAAATCAAGTAAAAGTTATGCATTGTTCACCAGGAATTGCCTTAAGTATTCATACTCTAATAATAGATAAATAGCTTATTTTTGAAACCCACATAAGAACATCAAATGTTATACAAATTATCAAAAGAAATTGGCTGAAGTAAAATACATGCTTTTTACTGACCTAATATTTCTCTTCATGGTTACTGGATGCATACAGACATGAATCAAAGCACTTACAAATAAGATTTTTTTTTCTCTCTACCTGTACACAGAACTGCCTTTACATCTCATTTCATTCTTCCTCAGTATAAAATGATTGATTGATTGCTCACAGCTTGCATGACTCCCTGCTGCCCTAGATCCATCTCCGCTCTTCACACTCCATACAGTTCTTGCATCATTGACTTTCTGCCAGCCATTTTGCTGCCAGTGCATGAGCTGACATTTAATGATCTTTAGATGCAGTAATGTCACATTTATCACTCTTTATCAGTTGTGACAGACCTAAATTCAAATGCAAACATGAAATGCAGACTGAATCCAATCCAAACAGTGATATGTTTTTGAGTGGCATCCGTCAAGACGTGTTGAGAAATAAGTGAAAAATGACCTGTTTCCTATTATTTTATGATTACAAATAGCAGTTTTCTAGATCTACTCTGAAATATTTTTCTTTGTAGTTTTCAGGGAAACACCATTCAACTTATGTCATATCTGCTTGGATATTTGAATGTTACTGAACTTTCAGTATTCTCAGATTTTACATTTTTTAAAATTTAATCCAGATCCAAGCTTTACCTGAAGAATCCCAAGAGCACATTGATCCCTGTGATAACTCTAACCTCATCTGCTATGAACAGTTTCTCCTTAGTGAATTTTAGCATTGCAACCCTGACACATTTAATTTTAGTGCAAGTGCCAAAGAATATTTATGCACAGATTTAGTCTGCTTTTATCCTTCATTCTCCCCGAACTAACACTTGAAAGTTTCCAGAAGCAAATGTTTTCCCAGAGATTTACTGGTGGAAAAATGTTTGCATTTCTTTGTATGTGGTCCTGATTATTGAAAATTAACACACCTTTACTATCTGGGTTCAACTTTTCAGTTATTACCACTCTCTTGAAGGAATAGATACAGACTTCAGGGCTGCAGATATGGCAATAAGTATTTCTGTACTTTGTTCAGCAATTAGAAAAGAAATATTTCTGTTTTCTCCAGCCCTAGAGATGGCCAGACACTACATATTTCTAAAGAAAGTGTGATGGACCAAGACCTATACAGAAAGTTGATCAAGCAGTCCTACTGTACGTCTCAGCATTCACTATGGCTTCTTGATAGTATCTATCAGTATAACCTTAGTATATCAGCATAGACTTAGTTCACTATCTGAAATCAATCCTTAGCAAGACATAATGGACATGTCCTTCATTTCAGATAGTGAGATGAAGAACTTAGTTGGAGTAACATGACTGTTACCAGTCAGTTATGCTTTCTTATATATAATTGTTCACTGTTAAGATAGGGTAGAAACTCATAGTTTTCTGACATGTTTTGTGGATTTTCCCCAGTGCCGGAGTATGTTGCATTTGATCTCTGGAATGCTAAATAAACTAATATGTTGTCTGTGAGAAAGAGCCTTGATATCATATTTCAGCCAGAGTTCTATGTATATTTTACCAAAGTATAGTTAATTTTAGAATAAAATGTTGTAGAGTAAAATAAAAGTGGGTAGTGGATTAATAAAATGTATTTGTGACTGGGTAAAAACTAGATCTTCTGGGGCAGAAAATCTCTTGGACATCTACATGCTTCTCTAGTCTTAAAACAACCTTACTGAAACAGCTTTTGATAGAATTCAGAGCTGTATATTCTCTTGTCCTTTTTTTTGAACATACCTAGCATACAGCAGAAACAGTGGATAAAATAGTTTTCATTCTTCTCTTTATGTCAAAGACAACTGCACTTAAACTTATTTTTACATAGGCATGAGAGCTGACACAGCCTGTACTTCAGAGACATGGGTTCTGCCTGAGATCACTAGCTCTATTTCAGATAAGAACATTTCTAGAAATTCAATGGTACTTCTTTTGCCAAAGGGCAGGCTACCATCAATTAATTGTAAATCATATTTTGTTATCTTTTACGGAACTTATTGAACAAAAATAAGTTCTTTCAAATGACTGAAAATGACAGTTTTTACCTATGGAGAATAAAGAAAGGTTTTAAGCCTGAACTCTCATTCAAAAATATAGCTATTTCCCAAAGGCATTGTTGGTGAAGAGGAGTAAAAAGCAAAAGATACTGTGGTAGTTAGCCAGCACAGAAAGTATATGTCCCCTAGCAGCTATATACAGATGTTAGCAATTACAGTAGCACTATATAAATGACAGAAATTTTGATTATGTTGTTTTATTTTTGTTTACTACTACAGATCATCTTTACTAAGCTGTTAATTTAATGCATTCTGCAAAATGATGACACTTTAAAAACAAAACACTTTCTTGCATGTAATTGAAAAAAAAAAAAAAAAAGAAAGAAAAAGTTGCTGCCTGCTTCAAAACCCAAAGAAATCTGTTGGAAAATGGCAATGTAATTCTATGGGCCAGGCATCAAAACTTGATATCATATATTCCCACACACAATTCATGGAAGTACAGGAGAGAAGCACAGGGTTGAATCAGGGTTGAACCAGAGGGCTTGGGAATTCCTACTCTCTCCTCAGAATAGATCAGAGATGAACTCATCATTGTAAAGTAACTCTTTTTAGGGCAGGTTTGCTTCAAAAGTGTTTCCCTCACTGCATGAACATCTTACCTTTTTAGTGCCTCTCCTACTGTCTTTAACTCACGCACTGCTTTTCACTTTTTTTTTCTTCATCTTCTTATATACCACCAGATTTCTTCCACCTACTTTTCACCTTATCTGTTTGCATTTAAAAATTTTTCTAAGGAAGGAAATATCTTCAGCTCTGTTTTTTGCAGTGAAAATCTCTTAAGTTTTCCTTCCAGATGTTGCATATATAGTAACAGAATTGAAAACAGGGTATTCTTTTCCAGAGACCAGACTTTTACCAACCATCGTCACCGTCTATGATCATTACCAGTCCCTTAAGGTTCATGATCCTGAACAAAAGACCTTCAGGAGAGCAGGTTTGAAAACCAGGAACTTAGCTGGGAGTTAGAGACACCAGTGCAGACTTCCCTGCCATTTCTTGAGAATGCACTGATTTCTACAGATCAGCTTTTATTCTTTTACTTTGACAGTTTGGTACTTCTGACCAAAAAAAAAAAAAAAAACTGTTTCAGTTTATGAAATAAACCCAAGTATATTAATTATTAAACGATATTTATCTTATGTCATTTGAACAAAGTCTCAGAACTAAAAAGACATCAAAAGGAACATGCTTTAATAAACCTAAAAATGGCTTATTTATTGTTTATGATTAATATGTCTATAATGCCTGTTAATATTAATTTTGCTACTGATTGTCATAAAAAATAATGGGATATTTTGCCCTGTCTGCATGTGAAAGCTTGATGTCTGTAGCATCATAACCAGAACAACTTCAACAGTGGACTTCATATATTTCAATCTTTCTTGTCTACCTGTAATGAAGCTAGTGCATTGTAACACTGTAGGAAAAACAAACAAACAAAACAAAACAACAACAACAACAACAAAAAGTCACTGGAGACCTCAGTTTAACCCATGAAACTCAAACATATGTTTTCAGAAAGTTAAGAGAGTCTCATTTTAAGTACGTTTGAAGAGAATATGTCTGTAAGGCTGTAAGGAACAGTCTATTAAAAAAAAAAAATAATAATGTAGAGACTGTTATCAAAAGCAAGCAGAATCCAATTCTAAACTGTATTTCTGTAATCACTACTCTGACAGCCCTGATGGCTTTTGGATTTAACTGTTCTACTCTGTTTATATAATACAGCTAGAGTGAGACATGATGCTGAGTTAAAACTAACTACAGATGACAGCACTCATGATACTTAATTCCAGTGACTAGATCTTTCATTTATTATTATATTATTATTTTTATTATTATTTTGACTAAATCATTAAAATATTCTGCTTCAAAGTGGGAGTGTTTTTCTCTCTGTACCCTTCTAACATTCTTTATTATGCTACTTGAGGAAAGAAGTTTGTTCAAAGCCATGGTTTTGAGGTTGATTATGAATGTATAATACATTTCATTCTTTTCAGACTAGTTCCTCTGTCTTCTCTCCCTGCTGCTTTCTGCCATATGAGGTGCAATATATATATATAATCAGGCCTGAATAATTATTCTTTCCATAAAAAGATAGTCTTTTTAATATATCACTGGATTTAAAGCTAGGTATGCTGAAAATGATTACTGCCAATCCTGTGTTAACCACAACAAGTAAGGTTACCAATGGACTGTGATTTGGAGTGCTACATAGAGAATGTGCTTATGTTCACGCTGATTTAGACAGAGGTATCCTCCAGAGATCTCCCATTTCCCTTTCCCCTTTCACTCAGAGCATGGCATATTGTTATATAAAACTATTTTAGTTTTGGAAAGACAAATAAATTGATCTGCTGACCTAAATACTGGAAGTCCGTCTCAATACACTGGAGTGTCCTAAGAAGTGGCATTCCATATTAAAGTGTGATTAATGTTTTATGGTGTTATATTTTTCTATGTCTGAGGCATTTTACAATGATTTAGCAGACTTTAAAACATGTTTCTGTTGGTTTTACAGGGTCACTCCATGTATTGTTTTCAAGATGGATTAAATCTTCTCAATTTCAAATGGCATTTATAGAAACCTGATATAAGTAGAAAGCTAGACTTAAAGTCACAATATATATTTTCATGATTAAAATATTTGCTTAATTATTTGCTTTATTTTTTAATGTGTTTTCTAATGAGAGAAACTTTCAGATCTTAGAAATACCAGCCACTTTTCTGTCTATTTTGGAGAGTTGTTTTTTCCCCTCTTTTATTATCCCTTAGGCAATAGCCCTTTACCATGCTTACACATGCCAGATGTCTAAAGCCTCTCTGTTGGATGTAAACATTTTCTGAAGACAAAAATCAACAGCTCATTACCATACTATGAACTTTAGTTAAAAGTGAAGTCTTAAAGTCACTGCAAAGATAACTATGTTCTACTCCCTCCTGGAGAGTAAGTGTGCATAAATTCTCTACTTCTGATGTTTCATTTAAGATCGTACTTTCCAATTCTACATGTTGGAAGCATGGAAGCATCTTACCTACACTGAATTGAACCCTAAAATGTACAACTGATTTCTAGTATTAACTATATTGGTGTTAAAATATTGAAGGAATGATGTTTTAGTGAAAACATGGAAATTACTTTTTTTTTTTTTTTTTTTTTCTCATCACTCTTATTCAATCCAGTTGTGCAGTGCTTTTTTTGTTGTTTTGTTTTGTTTTCAAATCAAATTTATATATGTATGAGTGGTATTAAAAACTATGTGTACATACATTTATATATATACATACAAACCTGTGCACATGTATACACATATATGCATAGAAAAATTAAAAACTGTGTATAAGATTAAACTATTATATTTAGACATGTGCGTGTACATATGCTACTGTATTTTATGTACAGGTTACGTACATAACCTATACACAGACACACACACACAAATAAACACACATGAATCATCTTTTATACTTTTTTCATCCGGATGAAGATGTAAAAGAACACACATGATAGCTTAAACTCCCTTATAGTTTTGGTTGCAGTACCAGAAGAGAGGGTAGAAATTTTCTCTTCTCTTCGTTTGATGTCTCTAGTTACAATCTGAGACAGACCTCCAAGGTGGTACAGTGAAGTTTTGTCTGTGAGTTGCATTTGTTCTTTTGATCATTTAAGCCTAGTTTTTCAGAAGTGTTCATTAATTCCAGCTGCCAAACTGAAGGCTTTAGTTGAAAAATTGTTCAGCCCTCAGAACCCATGTTCACATTGAGCCAAAGTGCTTCTCAAAATTCTACCTGTACCGTCTCGGATTCAGCATTTGCCAAACAAAACTAGGACACACAGCAGAAAATGTTGATATTCAAACACCAACATGGTCTGTCCAGCATTTCACTTACAAAAATATTGGTGCCTACTGCAAAGACCATATATTAGTCTTCAGAGTTTTCATTTTGACATCTTTGACATCACTAAATGAGAAAACATAACAATGAACTAACGTTAGGAAAGCAGCCCCCTGAGATCTATTGAGGACTTTTCCTATAAAGGTGCAAAGAAGCATCCAAGAAAAGCACTTGCTTCACTTATGGTTTGTTTTTCTTAACTCTTTATATCAGAGATAAATATATTAATAATATTCAAAGCTTTTTTTTTTTTTTTTTTTTTTTTTAATGTCAGTATCCCTCCTATAATTATTTAAAAATAACAGAATGGCAATGTCTAGTTTGGGCACCATTCATATCTCATCACTTCTGCAATGTCTTGACGCTTTTTTGGAATCAGAGTCCAAAATCTAGATGACTAAATAACAAGTGAAGAAAAAACAACATAAAGTTACAAGGTTGACACTTGGCAGAATACAAAATTATCTGCTGGGTGGCTACTACTGAGAGGAAAACAAAATAGTAATTGAGTATCTGGGAAAGGGTCGAGATGGAAGAATGAATGTGTTATAGCTGTTGACTCACAGTAGTATCAGCTATCTGAATGGAGTTTTTTTTTTTTTTCTTAAAGCTGGATTTCATGAGGGCTAGGTTTCATTTCCCTCCAAATGCCCATCTCTTTTCATATAATACTACTGCCAGCTACTTCTGCAAGGGAAAACAGTGATTAATTTGGTTGAAAATTGAGTAGATTGCTGAATGCTCATAGCTGACACAAAAATTGATTTATAATTTTTCATCATTGCTGCAAAGAGTTGAAAACAGGTTTATCTTTTGTTGGGATTTTGTGTTTGCTTTTCATCTAGCTCCTCATCTATCAACTTTATTCTTAACATGCTGAAGCACAATATCATATAAGAAGCATAAGTCCACACACAGGTGTTGTTACAAGGAGGGACCATTTTTTTCTGTGCTGTCTCTAGGGGGTATTATCTATAGATGGTCCTTTCTTTGACAGGATCTGACTGCAGCACACATATCTACATGCAGTACAGAGACTCTGCTTTTTCCATTACCTGATACACAAGGCACAGGTGAGTTCAGGTAACAGATCACAGATCTATGCAGAGGCTTCAGGAGGACTTCTCCCACAAAATAAATGTCTGTGGTTTGGCCATTCACAACCACGAAACACTGGCAGTAGGAAAACACCAGGAATGAGGTAGCTACATGAGTCTGTAACTCAGTGAGATTTGACAGCTCTGCACCTATTCCCAGCAGGGAAGAAAGGGGACATTGAGATGAACTGCAGTGCAGAGGTGCTTGCTAATCACCCCTGCTAGTGACAGGAGAAGAGGGTGTGTGAGATACCCCAAATCTCAGAAACCTGCTGGCCAGCAGAAATTTGCTGATGGGAAAGACTAGAATTGTTAATTCTATGCCTCTGGACAGGAGGATGGTAGAGGGCCTGCCAACCTCCATAACTGTATCAACTCAATTAAATGTTTCAGTCACGCAATTAACACTTGAAAGTCATTCAGTCCCCACTCATTTAAAAGCAAAGAAAATATAAGCAGTCAAGATAGTTTTCAACATACAGATTCACTACAGGTCATTTCAGTTTTAGCTCTTTATTGTTCCTTCTCTCTGAAATAGAGTATGTGGGAGGTGGTGGTTGTTTATTTTTGTTTGTTTTGTTTTGTTTTGTTTTTCAGCTGTAGGAGACATTTCTGCAACATTAGACTATCCTTTCTGTGAGGAAAAAAAAAATGCATATTCAAACATTTAAAATGTCATCTCTTCCTTACAGCACATCTAATCAATGCCACCTGCAGAACAGGACACCCAAGGCTCCTGCAAGGGCCAAACCCTATTTGCCAGCTGGTCAATACAAGTAATGCCCTTTATGACAGTATTCACAAGGTTCAGAACACAGTAGCTTTGGTAATTATGAGACAACGTCAGTAAAGAAGCACAGACAGGTCACAGATTGCAGAGTGGCAATGACAATTCAACTGGAACAAACAGTAATCTCTAAGGTGCTTCAGTTCCTGCCAATCTCAATGAAGTTCTTTACTTAAAGTAAAATAAGCCATAACCTATTCCTTTGAGCACAGAGTATAGTGTTCTCTGTCCTTTTGAAATGCAGACAGTCACTCTTTTTTGCTCAAATGGTTTTGTGGAGACTACTTTCAGAATAAAAGAGGCACACTGGATATTTGTTCAGACATCCTTGCAATTTATGGCTTGTGGCAAAGATTATGAATATAGGGGAAAGGGAAAAGTAATAGCTGTGAGGCCAAAAGAAAACTGTAGGACATGTAGAAAATGGCAGGGGGAAGACGCAGAAAAACTCCTGCAAGAGGACAGGACATCAGAGAGCTAGACTAAATATATATATATATATATATATATTTATATATAAAAAAAAAAAAAAAAAAAAAACAACATGAAGAAGAGAAGTAGAGGAGTTCAAGTGGCAAGAAATGTGGGAAGAATAACTCAGAAATACAGGAATGAATAAAAATGAGCAAAAATATACTACAAAGAAAAAATGATAGCTCTCTGAATTCAGGATTTCTTTAATTCTGAGATCCTTAAAACAAATTATTCCATATTTTCTGTTCATGGAATGGGACATCTTTTAATGTTTTTCTGCCGAGTCTTATGTAGTTCAAAAACACAGGGCTTGATCGAAGCACGTGGAGAGGTGGGACAACATTCTTGCAAAGACTTTATGTCAGTTAGGTTTTCAGCTAAATATATTTATAAAAATTAATGATGTAATATTATATGAGCCTTGACTTAGTTAGCTAGTTATGCTACTAATGTATCCAGGAAATGATTCAAATGCAGATTGTCAGGGCCTAGTTTCAGCTACTATTTACATTCCAGAGTTCCTCTGTGACACCAGAAAGTCACCTAATGACAGTTTTCTAAAACATGTATCTGTGACTAATGATCTAACTAATGGTATTTTTTTAAAAAACATCTACACACTAAAGTTCCATTGATATCAAATGATTTAAATACTTTTAAGAGCTGCATATCTAGTTGTCATCTGCTTTTGACCAACCTCACATTTTTATCTTTAGACATCTTTAAAAATCTGCAGTTCAGCTTTGTGGTGTAAATGAGGAGTAATACCTTTTTTCTACCTCTCACGTGCATTGAGAGATTGTTAAAAAATCAAGAACATATTTTGCTAAAAGTTTTTTATGCATCTCTTCCTCCTTGAAATCAATTGGAGTGCATAAATGCCTTTACAAAATTCCCTTGCAAAATTAAGCTATATGCACACCATAAAGATATTTTAAGTTTAAATGTTTGTTAGATACATAATAATAATAATTAATATAATATACAATATATTATGTTACATATATCATATACATAATATATATTATGATATATTTAATGATGATTAATGTAATTAATGATAAGTAATAATAATTAATTAACATAACAATAATGTTAGTTGTAGCCAGCTCTACTGATTTTAGATCAATGACAAGACTTTCTTTGGATATCAGTAGAAATAACATTGGGAACATAAACTTACATATGTTTACTTACATATTTCACATAGTGCATCTGCTTAAAAATGAAGAGATTTCAAGGTATGCAGGCAGAGTTTATTAATCTTCAATAAGGCCCATTGCAATGAAGCATTCAAGTGCACTGAAATCACTGATTAATTATCTTGTGGGACAGCCACTGTGATAGAATTGTCTTGTATGTACATGATATATAGTACAACTTTATCAATGCAGGACATATTTTTAACCCTATGAGCATTTTCATCTTTCTGAAAGAGGATGAAATCAAGATGTTTATTTAGATTACCTCAATAGAATGTTCAGATCTTCATCTTGCTTCCTAGCAAAGCCAACTTGCTTTCTGGTGCCGTATTTTATTATGTCTCCGAACTACCATGAAACACAGTGGCACCTATTTATAAAGAGGGTTTATATTATACATATTTTATCTCTGAACAGGGAAAGCCGTGCTTTTTGTTATTGTTGTTTATTTTTATTAAAAAAAAAAAAAAAAAAAAAAAACAAGCTGCAGGTAAACTTTCTCTTCTGCCTTAAGCAGCACATCAGTAATAAAAAGGTATGGTGAAAGGCATGAAACTGTGTTCTTATTCTCAAAGTTAGGAATAAAAATTCTAAAGAGGGTCTTTTTTCACATATATATGTTTTTATATATGTTTCTATATATATATATAATTGTAAGCTTGCTTTCTATGTGATATTTTTATTGCACATTAAGCGTAGTGTGCTATCCCCAGGGACAATTTAGCTACAAAGACATGTTTCCACATTAAGTAATCATGGTTTCCCACTCAGTTTTTAGCTATCACTTTATTCATTATTTATTTATTTTATGTATTTATTTTATTTAGTCGTATGGCAAGATAAAATTGTGTAATCTGTCTATGAGTCTGTCCAGCTAAAAGGTGAAAAGGAAGACTACAATATATTTAAATCTATGTCTATGAAGTCCTCCAGCACAATAACTGAAAATAATTAATCATACCTTTGATAACTCATCCTCAGGGAAAACCAATACATTATATGAAACATTAAAACTCATGCTTTGGGCATTCTTGTATTCCTTTCCATGAAGATGAAACTGTCAAATGGAAAAGATAACTAAACAATTTTGTCTAATCTTAGGATCTCGTGCCTCGTTGGTATAAATCAGGATAACTGTCCAGCTCCTCTAAAGAATAATGGTATTGCCATTGGAAAGTTTGAGGAACAGGAAGTCAGGTTTTCATCCCATTTTCTCCCTGTGTCCCTGTTTGTGACACAGACTCTTTAAAGTCTTAATATACATTCAGTAGGAGCTGAAAGGGTTCACTATAAGGTACAAAAGGTCTACATGCACAGAGTAATTTTCTGAATGAGACATTAGATTGCATCAAAAATTAAAGACAGAATTTAATTAATTTTTCTTTTCTTCCTAATTACCTCAAACAGAGCAATGCTTTGGAGATTTTATTATCTAATCTAGTGATTCTGCAAATGCTTTTCTTCCAAGAGTAACTTAATTCATGGAAACAATGTGATGGATGCAGTTACTAAGAACACCTATAAAGTTATTCCTGTAAGGCATTTATAAGATCAAGGCTAGCCCTGGGTAAGCAGAGGACAGAAAAAAAGAAGAAGGCAAAGAAGAAGAAATGGAAGAGAAGAAGAAGAAGAAGAAGAAGAAGAAGAAGAAGAAGAAGAAGAAGAAGAAGAAGAAGAAGAGAAAAAATGAAAAAAGAAAAGAAACAAGAGAAAAGAAAAGAAAAGAAAAGAAAAGAAAAGAAAAGAAAAGAAAAGAAAAAATAAGAAAAAATAAGAAAAATAGAAAAGGAAAAGGAAAGGAAAAAGAAAATGACAAAAAAAATCCCTATTAATTTATTATTTTATTATTAGTATTACTGTACACATCCAGTAACAACTGAGAGTAACTGGAATATACCTGGTACTGAGATGAAGTAACCACTGCCTGTAGTTAACAAATTTATTATTTCACAAAGATGTTTGAATTGGATAAACACAGATGTTCCTTTCTGTCCATCAACCTTGTTATCAGAAATGGAATGGTAGCTATCCCATGCAAAAATGTTATACAGACTTATGATTTTTATGTATTTATTTATTTAATGCATGGTCACCTTGTTTTAACTTGTCATTGGAAAGATAGATTTTACCTATTTTCTTCTTTAAAAAACTTTACGGTCCTTTCTGACATTTTCTTCCTTTCACACATAAACTGCCATTCAAAGAATTTATTTAATGTGTTCTCAAAAGTCTTTTCTACACTGGCAGACATTAGCATCTATGCTTACTACCAAGTTTACTAACCACATCTAGACAGTGTGTATTATCACCAGATCTCTTACATGTATATAACTGTGTTTATTTATGTGCATCTCATGCACTGGTCTTCAGATAGTAATGTAAAAGCAGAAACTATCTCTTTACGAAGGCTGGACTTGAAACAATCTGAGACCAGATTATTGGTAATACCAATACTTCTTCTAATATTAGAATGCTGTCATTTTTATATTTGTTAATTTATTGGTTCTTACATTAACCATTCATCCTACTTCAATAACTTCTTATTACACACTGACATTTGGTCATCAGCAACTCCAAATATCTTTGATAGAAACCTGAAATATTCCTCTGTTGCAATGTTCTATCACAGGCACCAGATGTTCAAAGCAATGTGCCTTGTGTCTTGAAGGAGAGTTATAATACTGGCTCATAAACTCAAAAAATCTCAGCAGTCAACAGGATTTTAGAAAGTTGACTCACAAAACATGAATATTTTTGACATTTGCTATTTACACAAGGAAATGGAGACCAGGACAACAACAACAACAACAATAAATATATATATATATATATGCTGTAGACTCCTTTCATTCTAGTGTTCCTCCTGTTTCATTAGAAGATGATAGTAGTGGACCAATTTCAGTAAGACTTTCTCCAGTCTTTCCTCCTCACTTTCAGTTTTCTTTGAAATTATTGGGGTTTTGTCTGTAAATTAGAGGCCACACATACAGGAGCTTACTGATGGTTCTAGGGGCTCATTTCTAGATGCTCCTGATGCTTCGCAGAATGCTTTGCTTGTTTGAAATCAGTTACAGGTAAAGACAACCTCTATCTTCTGCATGCTTCTTTTTCTCCCTACTGCTCCAGCAGAACATTGAATAAGTGTTATCTCTTTGCCAATGTTTATATGACTTTTTATATTGTTATCCCTACATTCTCAGGAATAAAACATTTGTTTCTACCCCATTTCTCTGTACATATATGCACATATAGAGAGAACTTTATCAGTTTATAATGACTTATTTTCTGTTACAATGAATGTGGTAAAGAGGCTGCCACAGCAAAATACCAAAACATTATCATTAACTCACATGTGGGTAATGTGCAATTTAAGCATACAAGCTCATTGATTTACTTTGTTCCTTGCTTTCCCAAATAAATTAATTTTCAGCTTTTTCAGGTTCTTCAGTTGATACATATAGATTCATTCAAACATCAGCTTGTCACAACTACTATCATCAAATAATGTATGAGTTTTCCACAGAATCACAGAATTTTCTAGGTTGGAAGAGACCTCAAGATCATCAAGTCCAACCTCTGACCCAACACTAACAGTCCCCACTAAACCATATCCCTAAGCTCTACATCTAAACGTCTTTTAAAGACCTCCAGGGATGGTGACTCCACCACTTCCCTGGGCAGCCCGTTCCAGTGTCTAACAACCCTTTCGGTAAAGAAGTTCTTCCTAACATCCAACCTAAAACTCCCCTGGCGCAACTTAAGCCCATTCCCCCTCGTCCTGTCACCAGGCACGTGGGAGAACAGACCAACCGCCACCTCGCTACAGCCTCCCTTGAGGTACCTGTAGAGAGCGATAAGGTCACCCCTGAGCCTCCTTTTCTCCAGGCTGAACAAGCCCAGCTCCCTCAGCCGCTCCTCATAAGACTTGTTCTCCAGGCCCCTCACCAGCTTCGTAGCCCTTCTCTGGACCCGCTCGAGCACCTCCATGTCCTTCTTGTAGCGAGGGGCCCAAAACTGAACACAGTACTTGAGGTGCGGCCTCACCAGAGCCGAGTACAAGGGGACGATCACCTCCCTGGCCCTGCTGGCCACACTGTTTCTTATGCAAGCCAGGATGCTGTTGGCCTTCTTGGCCACCTGAGCACATTGCTGGCTCATATTCAGCCGACTATCAACCATCACTCCCAGGTCCTTCTCTGCCTGGCAATTCAACCACTCATCTCCCAGCCTGTAGCTCTGCCTGGGGTTATTGCGCCCCAGGTGCAGGACCCGGCACTTGGCCTTGTTGAACTTCATGCAGTTGACCTCGGCCCATTAGTCCAGCCTCTCCAGATCCTCCTGCAGAGCCTTCCTACCCTCAAGCAGATCGACACACGTACCTAACTTGGTGTCATCTGCAAACTTACTGAGGGTGCTCTCAATGCCCTCATCCAGATCATCAATGAAGATATTGAAGAGGACCGGCCCCAGCACCGAGCCCTGGGGAATGCCACTAGTGACCGGCCTCCAACTGGATTTGACTCCATTTACCACAACTCTCTGGGCCCGGCTATCCAGCCAGTTTCTAACCCAACGAAGCGTGTGCCAGTCCAAGCCAAGAGCAGCCAGTTTCTTGAGGAGAATGCTGTGGGGAACGGTGTCAAAAGCCTTGCTGAAGTCAAGGTAGACCACATCCACAGCCTTTCCCTCATCCACCCAGCGCGTCACTTTGTCATAGAAGGAGATCAGGTTCGTCAAGCAGGACCTGCCCTTCATAAACCCATGCTGACTGGGCCTGATCGCCTGCTTGCCCTGCAAGTGCTGCGTGATGACTCTCAAGATAATCTGCTCCATGAGCTTCCCTGGCACTGAGGTCAAACTGACAGGCCTGTAGTTTCCCGGGTCAGTCCTCCGGCCCTTCTTGTAGATGGGCGTCACATTTGCTAGCCGCCAGTCAACTGGGACCTCCCCCGATAGCCAGGACTGTTGATAAATGATGGTAAGCGGCTTGGCCAGCTCCTCTGCCAGTTCTCTCAGTACCATTGGGTGGATCCCATCTGGCCCCATCGACTTGTGCTCATCCAAGTGCCGTACCAGGTCACCAACCATTTCTTCATGGATAGTGAGGGCCACATCTCTCTCCCCATCCCCTTCCACCAGTTCAGGGTACTGGCTATCCAGAGAACAATCAGAATTGCCATTAAAGACTGAGGCGAAGAAGGCATTAAGCACCTCCACCTTTTCCTCATCTCTTGTAACTAAGTTTCCCCCCACACCCAGTAAAGGATGGAGATTCTCCTTAGTCCTCCTTTTCGTGTTGATGTATTTATAAAAACATTTTTTGTTATCTTTAACGGCAGTAGCCAGATTGAGCTCCAGATGAGCTTTGGCTTTTCTAATTTTGTCCCTGCACAGCCTTGCGATATCCTTATAGTCCTCCCTAGTGGCCTGCCCACTTTTCCAAAGTTTATAAGCCCTCTTTTTTTCTTCTAAGCTCAAGCCACAATTCTCTGTTCAGCCAGGCCAGTCTTCTTCCGCGCCGGCTTGTCTTTGGGCACGTGGGGACAGACCGTTCCTGCGCCATTAAGATTTCCCTCTTGAAGAGCGCCCAGCCTTCCTGGACTCCTCTGCCCTTCAGAACCGCCTCCCAAGGGACTCTACCAACCAGTGTCCTCAGCAGCACAAAGTCAGCCCTCCAAAAGTCCAATACAGTGGTTTTACTGGTCCCCTTCCTGGCCTTGCCAAGAATAGAGAACTCCACCATTTCATGGTCACTCTGCCCTTTCCGTTGAAAGGAAGTCATTTGCTCAAGATTGTATTAATATTTTCAATATTGCCTGAATGTTCTTTAATGACTCCCTTTAACCTCAAGGTCTGAGATTTCTCTAGTTAAAAACATTTAAAAGTAATACACCATCTTGTGGATGAAAAAACAAACAAACAAACAAACAACAACAAAACTTTAAAGATTTAAATGGAGCTCGTGTTCAAGCATCAATGAAGTGAAAACTTATGGGTTATTGTTTAGATGGCTGGTGAGGACAAAAGTTTCTTACCTCAGCAGCATTAACCCAAATCCTTTTAGGAATGACTCTTTGTCAGTTAAGTAAATTAACCCAGAGTTTCAATGATATCCAAATGTCTAATTCCACACAGCTTTGTTGGAAATAAGGTAACTAAATACTTCAGAAATACTTTTAGAAATCATAACTTCACGCACACTTCATTATTATTATTTTCTCTTGTAGAGAAAGCTATGGATGCAAGGGGGGTAAACAGAAGGATGGAAAATCAAACTTATTGCAATTAGTCACACATTTGTAAGAGTTAACTTTCAGGGCCTAGGTTTTGATATTTCCTCTCCACTGAAAGAAATATGTGGCCAAAATAAGCATTTTAAAATGAGTTTAGAGGAAATACTTTGTTTTCACACAGAGAAGCAGCTCAAGTCATGTAACAGGAACAAAGACTTCATCATCATTTACCTCAGATAAGTTATTTCTGAACTGCACTAAAGAAGAGCTTTGTAGCTTGCCTCCTGTTATGTCTATCTTTTTTTATCGACACGTCCTACTGTTAAAATCAGGTTACCATGACTACTGTGATGTTTAGGCCATGTGTAATTTTTTTTTAATTTTTTTCCTTTTTTTTCTTTTTTTTTTTTTCCTAAGAATCATTCTTACTATGAAAATAATTATTTTCTTGAGGGAGAGGGAGGGAAAAAAAAATAAAATGTTTGGGATGACTGCGCTTTTTCTGCTCCAGTAAATCAGGCCTTAGGCCTTTTTGATTTAAGCTGAGATCAGTTTGACTTTCAGTTTGCTCTGAATGTGGAAGATGTCTTACATTCATTACATAAATCAAATAAAGCAATTTGGGGTTTCAGTAAAGATCTGAATAGCTGAAGTTTTCTTGGGAATACCTGTTTGCTTGTTTGTTTGTTGTTTGGTTTGTTTGTTTGTTTTCATCATTTTGATTATTTATTTTGACCATGGACTGAATATCTGTGTGTTTGTTTTGTAAACAAATGTTTCCCTCTTCCTTGTCTCAGTTTTAAAACCTTAATTAAAATACAATTAGAGATGAACTTATAACAATGATGCATATCTCAATAATTTCAGATGTCTTGGGAATTTATGTCTGCATTTAATGAATTTCATGGCTGGCCTTTATCTCTGTGAAACTACATAAACTATCATGCATTTTGAAGGAAGATTAGATCAGTGTTATGTTGGTTTATCTCGGATTTTAAGGTAATATATAATCCAGCAGTTACAAAAACATTTAAATGTCATTTTTGTGCAAGATCAACACCACCTAATGATTGTGAAGAAAGCAGTAAGAATGTCATGCAACAATATCCACTGAAAGGTATCAGTTCTTCCCTGAACACCCTGTCTTTCTATTTCTGGGGAGACAGTAGCAGAGTCTGAGTAGATTTTATGGCAGGCTTCTGCCACAAAAGCCATAGTAGCTGTATTTATCAAGGAATTGACTAGAATTGTAAAAATGGCTGAAAATATGTATTTTCTTTTTGGAACAAGGAAGATAATTGTGAGTCCATGTTTTCTTCTTCCACAGAACCAAAAATAAGTCTGCTCAAAGCGTTTCGGCAAAAGTATGTTCCACTGACTTGATTTGACAGAAGGAAAATTTGGTAAGTAGTTGGTAAGTAGAAAATCTATATACTAGAATATCTTGAAAAGTAAACAAAGTTACATGAATTGTGAATGCTTATGAAAGGAAAGTGATTCTGGCACAGATAATTCAATAATATAGTTCAATTGCCTACAATAGCAATATACCTATTCTCCATGAGAAAATAATGTATATTTCTGTATATAGAAAGGTGTTAATAAAACACCAATTTCTGTATATAGAAAGGTGTTAATAAAAATCCTTTAAATTTGAAGTGCAGGGTCCCCTGCACTCATGTTCATGTTCATGTTCAAGACAGATATTCTATGTTAATATAAAATAGCTAAGGTTAAACATTTTCTTAAGAATAATTTTCTTGTAATTGACAGTAAGATCCTTAAACTCATAAAAAATTAAGCGTGGCAACTAAATTTGTGCACATAGCCTTTGCACTATATGTGAATAATGGTGCAATTTAGACCTCATTAAAACAGTACAATTTGAAAAATGTTAATAAATAATTAACATAGATTATAATAAGCATACTGTGAATTTGAGCTCATGTGCTTTAATTACATATAAGCTCATCAGCACAATGTGTTGCAACTGCTTATCAATCTGTATTATACCCAAACTTTTTCCAGTCAGATGTTGTTACATGCAATTAGCCGGCAGCAGTAACAATTGCTGAAAATTGATAAGCTACTTATAAATGTAGCCTTAATATAAAATTTGTCCAAGAGAACTTTTGTACTAAAAGTAATTTTAAAGAAATAAAATAAAATATAGACTTCTCAATTTCTATGATTATTTTAAGAAAAAAAAAAAAAAAAAAAAAGTTCATATGGATTTATACAGGTTTTGCTACAATATATGTGAAAGTAGAATTTTTCCAGTCTCACTTGTTGCTAGCATGCCAAGGTACAAAACCGAATTTTGCAGATTCCAAAGAAGCAAATCGATATCATCTTGGTACAAAACCGAATTTTGCAGATTCCAAAGAAGCAAATCAATATCATCTTTTTTTTTTTTTTTCAGCAAAAACTTACAACTCTTGCCACTCCATTTTGGAAAATTTAGTCTTTCTAGTGCCTTCTGCCAGATCATAGGTGAATTTAATATTTTCACCAAAATAAAATGTTTCCAGAACGGGTAAGAGTAGATGCCATATCACTGCAGAGAAATTTCCTTTGACAGGTACAGGCAAATGGGCATAAGAACAGCACATGAATTATGTAATATTAATGTTTTTTTTTACAGGTTTATGGAAGGTCTGAGGGTTAAAAGTAAAGAATTTGTACTTTAACATGTCACTTTCTTACTTACTATTTGGCTTTTATAACTCTGTAGAAGAAATTGGGCATAGTGATGGGCATCTTCTATTTTCCAGATCTGTGTAAAAGTAAGGATAATGAGATTGTTTCCAAAAAGAATGACCAATTTCTTCATTGAATTTTCTATCAATGTTTACGTTGAAATGATTTTTATATATGCACTTTGCAAAGCAGTTGGAATAACTAGTAAGATTTCTGTCTCCTGGTAAGTGCATACAGAAAAGTATTATTATTATAACTTCCATGAAGATATTTCAAAGATTTGCATCTTCTAATATTAGCTCTGTCACTGTTACACTGTGACACTAAAAAAGCAAGAACACAGTTTTGTATTACCATGGTTTTTGTTTGCACAAATTGGAAGCATTGAATATTATTTTTGTGCTATCAGAACCAATATACAGTTCCTTCTGTCTGCAACTATAACTTGATTAATGCCCACCTTATATCATTTCTGCCAGCATTGGTTAAAGCAGTCCAGCTTTTTTTCTGTTGAAAAGCAAGAGAGAAAGAACTTCACTTTACTTGTTTGTCCCTAAAAAACGTATCCATATGACAATTGCATTACACATAAATTCATTGATGTGCAAACAATCTGCAAAAAAAAAAAATTACTTTGAGAAATAGATTGGCCCATAAATCTCAACAAAATGCTCATCCTAAAGTGAAATGATGGCAATTTAAAATGTTCACATTTTTAATCTTTTTTTTTTTTTTTTTTTTTTTTTTTTTTCTTACTAAACTAAATTAACCTGAAAGAACAATAATTACTATACTGTAAAAATCTAAATGCTCTGCTGGGCCAATACACTTTCAGGACATATATGAGTGGACCTTCAGGTCTACAAAATAGTTTGAGGAAACAATTCTTTATTACCCAGACTGCTATCTCTACATCTGAAATGATAATCATTATCAAGAATGGTCATATTTTTTTCAGTTTGAGGGATGCATATTTTGTCTTCACATCTCAGGCCTTATAATACAGGACAGAGCAATGACTAAGAATACATGTTATTTATTAAGGTAGAACTTAGTATGACATTTGTTAAAAAATACTCATTTTGATTTATGTTAAATAGTTAGACATGCTTTCTAACAGTAACTTATATCACACATTCAGCCCTAGTATGAATAATATTTGATGTTTACTGCCTGTCTCTGTTGGGTATAGACACTCTCTACTACTGATTATGACCATAGTAAGAAATTACAGTGATCTAGAAAGGAAGAAAATATGTTTGCTTTTAGTAATGTTTTTTTCATCATGGATGTAGTTCACCAAAGAGTAGCTAGATAATGGTAATAACATGTCATCTTTGTCTTAAAGCAAAGAGAATCATTTTAAATGCTTTAGTGAAGTGTATATATTGCAAGAGTAACATACTATGAAGATGAACAGCATCCAGAAATGTACCATGGAAGCAGTCAATAGTCTAGAGTTGGAACAAATCACTGAGTATAAAGACATACAACTTATTTTGATGTGTTATTAGTCCTAAAAATTTGCTCTTTTATCTCTCTTACAGCTCGGTACAAATGAAAATTAGCTTTCTTCTTATGCAGTTGAGTTTGCTTAATGACTGTGGAGTGAATCATTGACCAGTTTTGAACATGTAAAGTGTTTCTAAGTCAGGCAGTTGTGATGATGGATCAAAGCTAACTGGAACCATTTTTCATACTAATCAATCTGAAAGTAAGCTTTTGATTTTCTATTTTGATTTGTACTGTGAACACCATTAACATTCATTATAAATAGGTCTATTTTAGGACTGTTAATGATTTTTGAAATTTCTTATGCTTAAAATAAGGAATGTTTGTTGCAGTTTTAATACCACCAGAATCAATATTTGCTTAAAAACATTAATTCTCAACTTACTGCAAAAGTGTGCAGTTTAATTTACAACCCCCTATCTTATTTCTTTCAAACTACTGAATTGAATAAGAGCATTCTATTTAATATTATGTTTTTGATTATTTATTTTTTAATATTAGACAAAATAAAAATATATATATACTTCAGTTGAAATGGTGGGAAAACATTCAGTTTCAAAATAAATCAGTCAGACCATTCTCATCATTAGCTGAGATAAATGTAGGTTTTGTGACACAGAAATTAGTCATGGCCTTGGACATTTAACTTCTCTCCAGCTCTAAAATAGTCTTGAATTAGAACTTGAATTAATGGATAGAGTTAGGACTGATGAGATTAAACCCCTGTATATACTCAGAAGAAATCTAACTTTTGCTGAGATATGGGACCTAAGTGTTGTGGCCTGGAGACTAGTTTCATGGCTATGTGTTGGTAGTTGCTTCTGTTTGATGAATGGATTCTGTGCCAACTCCCAGTAAAACAATAAATAAAATCTTTCATGATCAAAAGGTCTTGTAGACACCAGGGTGAGATTTTTATTTTTATTTTTTATTCATCTTTCATTTTTTAGGAAAGACTAGACAGCAGCATACATCTAAAATAATAATAAAATACATACAAATGGTTATAATAGTAAGATACATAAAAATGGCTGTAAGACCCAGCAGAGAAAAGTGCTGAGATTTAAAACTTGGTAGTTAATTATCCATGAAGCAAAACTTAAATAAGATTAGCATAACTGTCTAGATTTTATACCACCTCAATTCATAAGTTTCCTCAGCCACTCTCACTCTTTATGGGGAAGTGGCAGAGCTAATTCAAGTTCTGAATCCAGTACAGGATTGAGTCATGAAATATACGTGAAGAAAAGTACTGTTCTTTTGCAAGGAAAGAAACAGGTCCCACATAATCTTTTAATTATCTGGCTGGTCAAAATTAGTAATGTTTTGGGGGGCAGATAGGTCTTGAATACAATTATTCATTAATTTTGCAGAATAAAGTTATCGTGGAGAGTATCCATGTTTAAAATAAAAAAAAATATTTGTTGTTAACTGAAAGTCAGCTTAATATACTACTTGAAATCCTGCTAAACTTGACACCTCCAAATCAACTTGAAATCTAAATGTTAGTCAGGGTAATTAATACCAATGAATATTCTGATAAAAGACAACTGGTTGCTTTAGCTACATAAAAATACAGCTTAAGTTTTTTCATCCTCTCTTTTAATAGCTATACAGGGGACACAGCTATGAACAAGGAAGCAGATCTGGGACAGATGTTGCATTAATTTTAATTCATGGATTTGAGTGGACTTCAGTCAATGCTGGTGAATCTCCTGAAAATTATTAATGTTTAACCTAAAGAAGCATATCTATTAAAACAATATCACTTTTTCATGGACTCACTGTTTTAATAAGCATGGAAGAGCAATACAAAATTAAGGTTAACTGTATTTGGCTAGGAAAATATTACTAGCATCACCTAGCTCTATGACATACTCTATCCATGTTTGTTCAGGACTATAAAAATTGTTGTAAACAGTATGGTATTAATGTCTATGCCTTTTGTGCTCCTCTGGCATGATATTTACTGTTGAATGTACTCCACTGGAGCACTGGATCACTCTAATTCTCTCTTTTCCTCTCTCTCTTGCTCTTTTAAAGGCTTTTTTTTTTCTTCCTTTTTTTCTTTTTTTTTTTCTCATACTCTCCTTAGCTGAATAATCCAAATCCAAATGTCATATGATATGATTGTAGATTTTCACACACTGGGTGAAAGAGGCAGAGATACAAGATGTGCAAAGCAGTATGCTAATGCTACCAACCCTGAGGACAGCCTCCCACTGTGGATTGGCTGGTTGGCAGATTCATATAGTCAACGGTTATAATGGATCCAATTCTTGCACTTGACTGATATACTGATATGTTTGTACTTTCAGAAAGTCCTTTTTATAGCACTCCATCCTCTTGTGCAGAGAAACTGCATTCTTCCACCTGAAGAACACAGTGGAAGACTATTGGTTCAGCAGTGGACAAAGCATCTAATGATTATGAACAAAAGACTGAATTTAGTCCCCCAAAAATGCAAATATAACAGAAGATTATGCTGAGTGCTTCAGTGATTCTAAGTAGTGGGCAACAGGTGGCTTTAAAATCCAGTTTGAAGGTAAGCAGAAGTTGAATATTCATCAAAGGAGCTGCTGATTGAACAAGTTCTTGAATCAGTCCACCTATTTTAGATGGTTACTTTAAACCTTACTAGTTCAGAAGGTAAAAGTTAATTTCAAAGGTTTTGTTAAAGAATGATTTTTTTTTTTTCAACCTCTGGTTGAAAGGAAATAAGTAACTGATGAAAAATTACAGCCTGGTATAGGTCTATATGCATGCTTATAAATCTTAATAAAATTAGGGTGTTTTCCATGCTTTTCTTACCGTGTTTCTATGGCATTTTATTGGTAATATAGAATCTCATGAAGAGTTTTTTTCTGAAGAAATTCACATGCAAAGAGTACATAATAATATTACTTATGCAGAAGCAATTAGTGTTTGGTATATTTACAGATGCAAATCTAAAGCTCTGCATTCTTTTAACATTGATAAGGAATAGAAGCATCTCATTACTATGGAATTTCTGGTTGTACTGGACATTTTCAAAAAAAAAAGTTTGCTGCTTATAGCTGATTAGAGGAGAGGTCATCCATTGACACAATTAAAATAAAATGATTCTGTTGACTAAAACAGCAACTCTTAAAAATTACATTCCTTTAACAAATCAAAATTCTTTTTTATCTAAATCATGATAATTCCTTTAATGTATCTTTCTGCAAATATAATTTAAATCATATTGACCTACTTTCCATAAAAAATGTAAATATAGAAAAAATCTTGTATCCACTTCTGAGCTTTCAACTCAGCTTTTACGCATATAAAAAATTAAACTCAGAAGTTTGACTCCTGAGCCTGAATAGCCTTCCCTGCCCTGCCCGCCCCTTCCCCTTTCCCTTCCCCCTCCCCTTCCCCTTCTGTTTTTTATTTATTTATTTATTTTAACTTTTTTAAGGACTAACAATCTGAGGTGTTGCTGAAACTTTAGTAGATATTAGTTTTCTGGATTTAAATGTAAACTTCACATGGACTTTGTCCCACTTTTAACAATAAATGTTCTAATTTCTTAATAGAAGTATTACCATTTCAAGACCTGCATATGTATATAAAATTTCAGACCCTTTCTCACAGGACTGAAGTGACTCTGTATTCACATGTCACTGAACATTGTGTAGTACAGGCTGGGAGACTCCCAACCACCAGTCCAACAAAACTGCAGGTCGGGGGGAGGAGGTGGAAGAGGGTGGATGGGGGGGAAGGTGCTTTTGGTTTCTTTCCTTTGTTTCTCATTTCACTTCTCTAGCTTGTTAGGAATAGGCAATAAATCTTACTATCTCCCTATGCTGAGTCTGTTTTGCCCATCACGATAATTACTGTGCGATCTCCCTGTCCTTATCTCAACCCTTGAGCCCTTTTCATCATATTTTCTCCCATTCCTCTTTGAGGAGGGGGAGCGAGAGAGCTGTTGTGGTGGAGCTTGGCCGCCCATCCAAGTAAAGCCACCACAAGCCTATTCATCTTTAGACAGTTTTATTATACTCATTTTCACTGTGATGCAATTCAGCTTCACTATGCAACAGCTCCCTTCTGATGCTATAGGGCTAATAGCTATACAAATAATATAAAAATAAAATATGAGCGCAGATTTATAGAAGTAGCAAAATTTACAGCAGATCAGAAATTATTTAATCCAAATAAAGTCTCATTGTTCTTAAGTTACAACAACACCTTATTGTTTGTCCCTTCAGTTCCTGGAGGATTAGCCTGCAAATGTCTTGGTGCAATGTTGACAGTCTTCTGAATACAAACGGTTTCAGCAATAACACCTGTCCCTGTCAAGCTGTGCTGGGAAGGTGTGCATTGGGGTGTTAAAAAATGGCACCATGACAGCTGAGATCATCAAGCATGCTTAAGGTAACCGCCTTGTGGCTTAATCACAGGGGGCTGGAGTCAGGGCATAATCAGTGATGAGTCCTTAACTGCAAGATTTGCTCCTTGCCTTGATTCATTGGCACCTGGAACTGCTGATTTCTCAGGCATGATGCAAGATGCATTTGTTCTCTGATGCTTTTCCAGAGGGAAGAAATAAAGTGAGGAGAGTCTTCAGGTGATTTGAAAGGATCTGGAAAGTCATTGTCAGTTTTGCTTTAAATGTAGTGCACAATAGCCTTAGTAAATATGCTAGTATTGGGAAGACAGACACATAGTTTCTAGCACAAAGAAATGGCTCGCTACAATTTGAATTAAATTCTGTGTAAATCATTTTATTAGATTCTAGAGATATTAAACTTCCCCAAGACTTTAAAAACACTCTCCTGCTCATGCTTAGTTCAGTTTCTTAGCACTTATATATGTGTAATTAATACTTCAATACTTCAATATATGGACTCCTTGTTTGCAAGATGTGAAAAGCAGGGCCTATGTGGTTAAATAAAGCTTTATTGACTAACTTAGAAGTTAGTCTGAACTGGAGAATTGAGCCTTTATGCCTTTAACTTCACTTTGGAAGAAACTGATTGCTTAGTTTCCAAATATATATATATATTTTTACTTCACTTGTTCACCATTTTAAATATGTCCAAATAAATCTTTGCTTAATGTTGGAAACTGAAATTTTTGGCAATATATTTTGCATCATCCATAAGCAGCTATACTTTGTAGAAATAAAGAACAGATCAATGCAAGTCCTATGAAATTAAAATCTTTAAAAAAAAAAAAAATGCAAATTATGATGGAAATGGGCATTACAACCTCTATAAAAAAAAAAAAAAAAAAAAAAAAAAAAAAAAAACATTGTTATTGGTTTTTAAGTGAGACCCAGGTCTAACAGAAAGCTTAACTTACTGCCTAATTTTCCTATACAAGCAATATCATTTTTATATAAATACCCATGTTATATTTAAACACAATAGAGAAAACACAACACTGATAAGATCTTGTATACTTGTCTGAGGGAATATGTCTTTTCCTCAGTACTGCACTGCTTATGACAAGACCTCTAAGAAAAAACTCAGACTCCCAAACAAAACACACTCTACACTCAATAACTAAATTCAGCTGCAGATTAATTTGTTTTCTTAGTCTGGTTATAAAAAGCACAGAATTTACTCCATACTTCTCAATAGAATGGATACTTAAGTGCTTGCTGAGTGTATGATGTCGACCAGGGTTTTTTGTTTTAAAAATTATTCCTTACCTGCTACTTTTCTTCTCAAGTGATGTTGTGTTTAATAATCTTTGTGAAGACAAAAACCGTATTTGTTATTTTTCAGAAGTTTACCAATTTTAGGTCTGAGTGTATTAGGAAGCAAGACACAGAGCTGAACTTCATGCCACTGGTTTCGTTTTTCTTTTTGCATTACTCTGACAACAAGGGCATTTATCTTTTGGATAAGAAATAAGAAGCGAAAACAACATAAGAAAGCTATTTTATTTGAAAGTTCTGTTGTGTACTCTTTTATAGAATCATAGAATGGCTTGGAAGATACCTTAAAGATCATCTATTTCCAATCCCCCTGCAATAGGCATGGATACCACCCAACAGATCAGGCTGCCCAGGGCCTCATTCAACCTGACTTTGAACACCTCTAGGGATGGGGCATCTCTGGGCAGCCTGTTCCAGTGCCTCACAGTCCTCTGAGTGAAGAATTTCCTCCTAACATCTAATCTGATCTCACCTCTTTCAGTTTAAAACCATTCCACCTTGTCCTATCATTGCCTGCCTCAGCAAAATGTTCTCCAGCTTTTTTATAAGCCCCCATAAGGTACTGAAACGCCCCTATAAGGTCTTTCTGGAGCCTCCTCTTCTCCAGGCTGAACATCCCCAGTTCTCTCAGCCTTTCTTCATGGGAGATGTGCTCCTGCCCTTTGATCAACTTTGTGGTCTTCCTCTGGACTAGTTCTAACAGATCAACATCCTTCTTGTGCTGGGGCCCTAGACCTGGATGTAGAACTCCAGGTGAGGCCTCACAATGTGGACCCTCTTCTCAAGCTTGGCCAGGTTCCTTTCAATTGAATCCTTTCCTTCTGTTGTATCAACTGCCTTGCTGCTCAGCTTGCTGTTGTCTACCAACTTGCTGAGGGTACACTCACTGCCATTGTCATTGATAGAGATACTAATCCCAGGACAGACTCCTGAGGGACACCGTTCGCCAGCAACTTCCACCTGGACATAGAACCATTGACCATCACTCTCTGGGTGTGGCCTTCAAACCAATTCCTTATCCACTGAATGGTCCACCCTTCAAATCCAAACTTCTCCAATTTAGAGACTAAGATGTCATGTGTGACTGTGTCAAAGGCTTTACAAAAGTCCAGGTAGATGACATCAGTAGGTCTTCCCTCGTCAACTGATGCAGTCACTCCATCATAGAAGGCCACAAGATGGGTCAGGAAAGATTTGCCCTCGGTGAAGCTGTGCTGTCTGTCTTGGATTACCTCCTTGTCCTGCATGTGACTTAACACTACTTCCAGGAGGATCTTTTTCTGTGATCTTGCCAGGCACAGAGGTGAGGCTCACTGGTCTGTATTTACCTAGATCTACCTTTTCAGCCTTTTTTAAAATAGGATTGTTTTTTTCCTTTTTTTCTGTCACTGGGGACTTTGTTGGGCACTTCCATAACAAGCAGTATAAAGAGGGGAAAAAAACACCCTTTTCTCCAAGAAAAATAACTTCCCTGAAGAAAATGTTGGTTTTGGTTTGACTTACCACATGTATTAGAAGCCAGTGCATTGAAGTGTAATGCATTACAGTATGAAAAATAAAAACAAAAACAAAAAGACTTGACCTTCAAAATAAAGTGAATTGTCTAATCCCAAAACTATCTTCAATATAATCCTACATGGTTTTCTAAATATGAAACTAATGCTCTTCTACTAGATTTCTGCTGCTTTGTCTTAAAAGTAAATAAATAAATAAATAAAATCCTTTGTCTGTGGATTCTAGAAAAAGGTATGCAAGTGTTCACTCCTATTTCAATACAAATTGTAAGACAGCCTCACAATTCTCAATGTCTCCTATTCTCTATAACTCCTCTCCTGGAAATCATAAATTGACATGAAAATAATCCTCATTTGATATAAAGAAGAGAAAGAAGAGTAAACCTGTTTCATGAAAAACCCTAAAAATTCAGATTTGTTCTTATTTTGATTTTTTCATGAACCCAAACACAGCAAACCTTTCAAAGACTTTTATGAAAAAAGGCAGAAGAGACTGTAACAGACCACCTGGATAGTCAGTGCTCTTGACAGATATCACAAGAATTTAGCTAAACAGTTAAAATCTATTCTAACAGCTCTGTGATAGCTGCATTTTCTAATCAGAAGCATTTTGTCTGCATATTCTCAGTCATCCTGTTTTTCACATGGTGAAAAACAATACACAGGAAAAGTCATTGTTATTTATTGAATTCATAGGCATTTATAAGTGTGGAAAAGTTTCCTGAATATAGACTTTTGAAATCCCCCAGAGCAGTCAAAATCAGTATTTCAAAGACGATACCTAGCTTAATTCTTTTTGTGTCAGTCAGAATCGCTGTACCTCAACACGAACCAAAACACTGTTCAGAAAATATAGATCAGAACTAAGTTGAAATGTTCATAGAAGTTTAACAAAAGTATAAGTAAATACAAACCACAAATAATGAAATCTAAACATTGAAAAATACCAGTACCTAAGGGGACTACAAAAAAGCTGTGGAGGGACTCTTTGTCAAGGAGTGTAGTGATAGGACAGGGGGTAATGGCTTCAAAATAAAAGAGGGGAGATTTAGAAAAAAAAAAAAATCCTCACTCAGAGATTGGTGAGGCACTTCAATAGGTTTCCCCGAGAAGCTGTGGATGCCCCATCCATGGAAGTGTTCAAGGCCAGATTGGAAGGGGCTTTATGCAACCCTGTGTTGTGGGAGGTGTCCCTGTCCATGGAAGGGGTTTGGAACTAGATGATCTGTAAGGTCTCTTCCAACCCAAACTATCTATGGTTCTAGGAAAAGAAAAGGAAAGGAAAAGCTGTTCAAGCTCAGGAGTCAAACTTCTGAGTTTATTTTTTTTTTATAAGAGTAAAAGCTGAATTAAAAGCTCAGAAGTAGATACAAGATTTTTTCTATATTTACATTTTTAATGGAAAGTAGTCTAGTACCCCAGTCCTGCCTATAAGACTCTATTTTTGAAATCATTTGAGCATCTTTTTTTTTTTTTTATTATGGTTTTATGTTGTTTTGTTGATAGGACATGAAAAACCAACCTCAAATTGCACAAGGGGAGATTTAAAATGGATATCAGGAAGATTTTTATTTTTTTTTCTCATGGAAAATGTAGTTAGGCTTTGGAATAGTGTACTGGGTTTACGTATCAAAGTTTTGGTAGCAGGTGGCTGCAGGGGTGGCCCAGCAACTGCCCCATGTTAGATAAGAGCCAGTTTCAGCTGGCTCCAAAGAGACTTAATACTGCCCAGAGCTGAGCCAATGAGTGATGTTTGTGCCTCTGTGAGAGCAGATTTAAGCAAGGGAAACAAACAAACAAACAAAAAAAAAAAAAAAAAAAAAAAAAAAAAAAAAAAACAGCTGCACAACAACAGATGGGAGGAAGGAATGAGAAACAGCCTTGCAGATAGAGCATATCAGCGCAAGATCAGTGAAGAATAAGGGCAGGATGTGCTCCAGGTGCCAGAGCAGAAGTTCCCCTGAGGCCTGCGGAAAGGACCATGGTGAAGCAGACTGTCCCCCTGCAGACTAAGGTATATCACAGTGAACTAGATTCCACACTGCAGCCTGTGGAGGAGCCCCCAGTGGAGCAGGTAGATGTGGCCTGGAGGAGGCTGTGGCATGTGGAGAACCCCCGCATGAGCAGGCCCCGGGTCAGAGCTGAAGCCCATGGAGAGGAGTCCATGCAGGAGCAGGTGACCTAGAAGGAGCTGCTGCCATTGAGGGACCCATCCCGTGCTGGAGAAGTTTGCTCCTAGTGGATGGACCCTGTAGTATGGAAAAATGTTGAAGCAGTTCTTGAAGAGCTGCTGCCTGTGGGAAGCCCCAGCAGGATCAGTTCAGGAAGGACGGCATCCTATGGGAGGGACCCCACATGGAGCAGGGGCAGAGAGTGATCGTGAAGTAGCAGTGGAGACAAAAGTGTCATGTCTGTCTTCTACCCCCATTCCCCATTCCCCTGGGCCACATGAGGGCAGGAGGTAGAAGGGGTAGGGTGGTTATTTATTTTTGTTTCTCACTGCTCTAGCTTGTTAGTAATATGTAATAAATTACATTCATCTCCTTACACTGAGTCTGTTTTACCCATGACAATAATTGATGAGTGATTGCGGTGGTTTTACTTGGGTGGGCGGCCAAGCTCCACCACAATCGCTATCTCACTCCTTCCCCCTTCAAAGAGGAGTGGGGAGAAAGTACAATGAAAGGGGCTCAAGGGTTGAGATAAGGACGAGGTAATCACACAGTAATTATCGTGATGGGCAAAACAGACTCAGCATAGGGAGACAGTAAGATTTATTGCCTATTACTAACAAGCTAGAGAAGTGAGAAACAAAGGAAAGAAACCAAAAGCACCTTCCCCCCCCCCGCCCCCCCCCCCCCCCATTCACCCTCTTCCAACCTCTTCCCCCCTGAGCGGTGCAGGTGAATGGGGAAATGTGGGTTATGGTCAGTCTATACCGCTTCTTCACCGCCACTCCTTCTCGGTCACTCTCGTCCCCTGTGCTGTGGGGTCCCTCCCACGGGATACAGTCCTTGCTGAACTGATCCAGCATGGGCTTCCCACAGGCAGCAGCTCCTCAAGAACTACTTCAGATAGGGGTCCAACCACGGGGTCCATTCCTCAGGAGCAAACTGCTCCAACCTGTGTCCCCCATGGGCAGCAGCTCCTGCCAGGTCACCTGCTCCTGTGTGGTCTCCTCTCCACGGCCTACAGGTCCGGCCTGGAATCTGCTCCATCAGGGGTTTTCCACAGGCCGCAGTCTCCGTCAGTGGAGGTCCACCTGTTCCACCATGGTCTCCTCCACGGGCTGCAGCGTGGAACCCTGCTCCACCGTGATACTCCATGGGCTGCAGGGGGACAGCCTGCTTCACCATGGTCCTCACCACAAGCCGCAGGGGACTTCTGTTCCGGTGGCTTGAGCACTTCTCCCCCTCCTTCTTTACTGACCTTGGCACCTGCAAGGCTGTTCCTCACTCCTCTCACTATCCCAGCTGCTGTGTGGCCCAATGTTTTTGTTTGTTTGTTTGTTTGTTTGTTTTCCCATCTTAAATATGCTCTCACAGAGGCACAAAACAACATCCCTTATTGGCTCAGCTCTGGTCAGCAGTGTGGTCCTTACCAAACATGGGACAACTTCTAGATCCTTCTCACAGAAGCCACCCCTATGGCCCCCTGCTACCAAAACCTGGCCACATAAACCCACTACATTGACCTCCCTGCCCTTATGTCAGTCCTTGAGCACTTTTCATAGTATTTTCTCCCCTCTTCTTCTGAGAAGGGGGAGTGAGACAATGGCTGTGGTGGTGTTCAGCTGCCCAGCTGGGCAAAATCACCATAAACAGGCTGCCCAGGGAAATGGTTGAGTTGGCATTCCTGGAGAAATTTAATGTGTGGATATGGCAATTAGTGACATGGTTTTGTGATGGATATGGAAGTGTTAGGTTGTTGATTGGACTTTATCTTAAGTGTCTTTTCCAACCTGAATGACTGTGATTCTACATTCTTAAGCAGATCTTTTATTCAGTTGACATTCATCTAAAATTGACATGCACTGAAACTGTGAAATTAGGTATCAGTGAAGGAAATGCTTAGTTGTATGTGCCCAAATTAAGATGGCCAGACTAAATTGCAGTCCAGAAGGCAAACTGCATCCTGGGCTCAAAAGAGGAGTCGCCAGCAGGTTGAGGGAGCTGATTTTACCCCCTCCACTCTGCCCTTGTGAGGCCCCACTTGGAGTTCTGCATCCAGGTCTGGGGCCCCCAGCACAAGAAGGATGTGGTGTTGTTAGAACTAGTCCAGAGGAGGGCCACAAAGATGATCAGAAGGTGGGATCATCTCTCCTAGGCTGAGAGACCTGGGGATGTTCAGCCTGGAGAAGACTCCAGGGTGACCTTATTGCAGCTTTTTAATACTTAAATTGGGCTTAAAAAAAGATAGAGAGCAACTTTTTGCTTGTTCAGATAATGACAGGAAAGGGGGAATGGCTTTAAACTGAAAGAGGGGAGATCAGATCAGAGGTTAGGAGAAAATTCTTCACTCAGAGGGTGATGAGGCCCTGGGACAGTCTACCAAGAGAAGCTGTGGATGCCCCATCCTTGGAGGTGTTAAAGGTCAGGTTGGATGAGGCCCTGGGCAACTTGATCCATTTGGTGGTATCCCTGCCCATTGCAGGGGATTGGAACTAGATGATCTTTCAGGTCTCTTCCAACTCAAGCCATTCCATGATTCTGTGATACTATGATTCCTATGAAATGATACTTTAGATAGTTTATAAGTGAACTAAAAAGCAAGCATATATAGTTAAAAGATAATAAATAAATACGAACTCCATATATCAACAAGAAATACCTTAGATATATTCAGAAATATAAACATGCTTAGAAATAGTTAAAAATAATTTATAAATATATTCTAAATAAAATAAGGTAGTATTTGACATCATGTTGTAGATCAGGACCTTTACTGCAGCAATATTAGTTTAATTACTCGTAACCATACCCTACAAAAGACACTTGTATTTTTACCTCAGTAAATTAGAAGGTATAATGGTGTTATGGGGATCATAAAATACAGTACAGAAAAAGCTGCTCTTTGATTTATATTTTCTTATGATGATAATGATTCACATTAGTCACTTAGGATGAATTAAATCCACCATAACAAGTGTTATAAACCTTCTCATAATTAAGAAGAACCACAAAATGATACTTGATATATTGATTTGATAATGAGACTGATATTTCAGGATATGATTCTTATATTGTTTTAATTCAGCCGGTGCAATTTACAGAAGAGTAAACTATCAAGAAAAGTTAGATTCTGCTCAGTGTGAGGGAAACTGCTAGTTTTAGCCTAGCATTTTTAGCGTCTTTCCAACAGTATGTAAATGAAGTCTTCCTTAATGATCCTTCATTTCTGATATTACATTGCAGTTCTTTCTGTCCTAACAGATACCCCACAATGATACCCAAAAAAAGTAAGCCTTCTTTCCAGAGGAAAGGAAGACTGCTGTTGAGAAAAAGACATATATTCAGAATGCATGGCTAGACAAAGATAAAGCAATCTTTGTTACGATGTTACAATGTTGACTAGAGGATGCTTTGTATTTTCAAGTTTTGGGTACTGTTTTTGGTTCTGGAAATTCTATTTGTATCCTTTTGAATTCTTCATTTGGAAGTCAAGACAAACAAGTTCAGACAGGTGCAAAGATAAGCCTACATCCCCCATTTGTGAAATAACATCAGTTTCAGAATTAAGAGCCACGTGGCCCAAAAAAAGGCAAAAGAAATTATTTGTGCCAAAAATATTCACTGTGAAATGTGGCCAGTTTTCAGTAGAAATACAGTAATAATGTAACTGAAATGTCATGGCAAATAGCCAGGGGTAAAATACGTTTCTGGATTCATGTATTGGAATATGTACTATTAATGAAAGAGAAATGTTGTATCCTAAGGAAAAACAATGATATATAAATATGTATATATATAGTTAAAGTAACTAACAATCCATTGACAATAGCAATGGATAAGAAAGAATTTTATAAAATCAAAATGTAATAGGAAAGTGGAAATCACAGGAGAAAAATAATATGAAAGATATTGTTTGATAAGATTGAAAGATTCCTAAAAACAAATTAAAATAAAAGAAAAAAAAAAAAAAAAAAAAAAAAAAAAGAAGACAAACCAACAATATCTATCTTTTTTGAAGGCTGTTTCAAAGTCTATTCTTTTAATTACTGAAAGATAGGGTCATTTACAAAACAAAATACTTTTTTTTTTTTTTTCATTAAAAATAAAGAAAATGTATATGTAAAGAAAAAGTGTCAGTAGTAAGTGACAGAAGTTATTGGAAGTTTTCTCAAGTCTAGAAAGATTCCAGAAAAAAAAAAAAAAAAAAAAAAAATGCAAGAAACACATGATGGGAGAATATCATTGATCCTAATGTATTATATGAGGACTAAAATTAGGATTTTCCTGGAGAGCCCCTTCAACAAGGCACTTGAATATGGCAGTGTCAATGCCCACTTCTTGGTGTTTTCTAAAAATTATAACTGCATTATGTTAAGTGTGGGTTGAAAGAAAGGTTCTGACTATCTATCTGGTTACCAAACTTCAAGCAAATGGACCAGCCCTGGAACTAATTGAACCAGCTCTATGTCATATGAGTACCTGAAGGTAATGAGTACATTAAGACACTCAACATATTTCACTATTGTTAGTGTTAAATAACCTTAAAATATTTTACTAACAACACCTTTTGTTTGTTTGTTTACATAAAATATCCACCATCAGTGTTCTATTACAATACTAAATAATTCAGCTGCAGCATTTTGAATATCAAGTGTTAAAGTTTGTCCAAGGATTTCAAGTATTTGTACATTATATAACTGGGTTTTAAAATTTGCTTCACTAGTTCCAGTAAAAAAAAAAAAAAAAAAAAAAAAAATGCTGTAAAAATTTAAGCTAGTTTCAAACTGTAGATAATGATAAATTAAGTTTTTGTCTGTTTTGTTTTGTTTGTTTTTCTGTAGCACAATTCAGATAGCTGCTTCCTTGCTCCACTGAAGTCTGTTAGTCTTTGTAGTCTTTTCTGCTGGTACTAAGAAATAAATATATTTTTTATTTCCTTCAAAATGTGGCAAAGACTAGGGGAGAAGATTATTTAAAATGTGAACATAATTAGAAAATCTAATTCACATGCTATTTCTGAAGTAGCCAGCTATTAGTGACAAATTATCTATTAATTATTAGCAGTTGGTTTACACAGATATGTTAAAGAAAGTCAGAAAACAGCTACCAGCCAGAAATAACTTCAACCTGATCAGTTGCTCATTAGTAGCAAGAGTGTCTTCAAAAAACTAGGTTAAATAAAATAGGGAGTTGTAACTCAAACTGACAAAAGAACAGGCAGAAAATGAATTGCAGAAATCTCAAAGTTCAGAGGGGGTTTTGCTCCAAAATAGCCACATCTGAACTGTAATCACTAAGATATGCTATCCGGTTAGATAAGATGAAACTTGATCTGGTCAGTTTTGGAAAGAAATCTAACAGCTTTTAGGGTTAAATTCTAAAAAGGATTTGTGTCACGTGGCTTAGGTGAGAAGCAGAAAGATTTATTTTGTTTGGATTGTCACCATAGCTTATGAGACTGTAATTAGGCATATGTGTTCTTACATAGTAAGTATAAGCCCACACACAAGAAGAATAAATGAACAATGTACAGAGTAGTTCTGGTACTCTTTTCATTTTCTGTATCTGTAAATCAGGAGCAATCGAGTATGATCCTGCAATGCCAAATCAGATATGGTTAAAAGAAAAACAGAGACTTAAGCATGTACTCTAGAATTGCTTACTGTTTTTTTATGTTTAGTGAGAGCTGGCATGTGTTCACCAGATTTGGAGATGCTTATTGTGTTGCTTATAAAAGAAAATTAGGGTATTATGAATGGAATGAAAGCTTTAATCTCAGGTAACTCTGGCCCATCAGTGTTCTGCAGTAACTGCTCTCTTTCCCAAAGAGACTGGAGGTCTTTTTTCTCGTTGGAAGGTGAAAGTTGTATAAACAACTGTATTTAAAGAACACATTTTAAACCCGTGAGATATTTTGGAGAACTGAGTCATATACATTAAAACATTATTATTTATAGCTTTATTTCTGAAAATCAACACACATATGGAATAATAACATCAGTTCATGAAGTCACAATGTGTTTAACCTCATGTCCTAGAGAGTTTAGAGAGTTTAAAGCTTCCTTTTCATCTGACAGAATAAAATCAAATAAAATAAATAGAGCTTGGCATTTTGCACAGTAAGAAGGGCTAACACGTTGGCAATAGTTTCAAGTTTCCATCAAACTATCCATCATTATTAGCTGGGATATATATAAATATGTGTGTATATCATATCTAAGAGACAGTTTCTGGAATAGAACAGTAGACGTGGAAGAAAGTATTTTTTGACTCTTGCAAGGGTAAGATATCAACAATAGATACTCTAAAATTTAGTAAAAAATTTTTCCAAAAAAAAACATCTGGAAACAATTTTCACATCATACCTTCTTATTATTCACTTTACTGCTGTGTGATTTTTTTTTATTGACCTGAACACGAGCTCCAATTGTATAGTAATGAGTTACTGTGCTACAAGTTGATGAGGCACCCTGGATGAATATGAACTGAATCAAGCTGAGCGTCTGGAATGACCTGATATGAACAATTATAAATAGAGTTTTTAAAACAAAGAGGAACACATGGAAAGCTGTAAGCAATCCAGAAGACACCTGGAGTCCACTGAGGACAAATTCCTTGTCCAGGTATTAAACAAACTAAGGTAGAAGTGTTAGTGGACGTTATGCTCACCAATGTAGAAGAGCTCACTAAAGAAGCTCTTTAGTGATAGGAGGAAGCCTAGGTTCCAGTGACCACACCCTGTTTGAGTTTTGTGATCTCAAGGGATATGAGCCTGGCTAAGAGCAAAATCAGAACCCTGAATTTCAGAAGAACCAACTTCCAGCTGTTCGAAGAATTAGTGGATGAGATCCCATGGGACATGGTCCTTAGGACAGAGGGTCTGATCAGAGCTGGCAACTCTTTAACTATATTTTCCTTAGAGCACAAGAGCTCTCTATTCCCAGATGTAATAAATCAAGCAGGAAAGGAGGCTGGGGGAGCAGAGTCCCTCCCACTGTAAGGGAAGAGCAAGATCAAGACCTCCTGACACAGCTTAGCAACTACAGGTCTATGAAACCTGATGACAGGCATCCCAGAGTCCTGAGGAAGTTGGCTGATATAGTCACCAAGACACTCCCCATCATATCTGAAAAATCGTGGCAGTCAGGTTAAGCCCCTGGTGACTGAAAAAAGGGAAACATCACTCCCATTTAAAAAAAAAAATGATAGAAAGGAAGACCCAGGGAGCAACAGACTGGTGAGCCTCACCTCTGAGGCTGGCAAGATCATAGAACAAATACTATGGAACTATCACAGCTTGGAACAATGCAATCTAGTGCAATTTATTAAAGCAACAGTTGCACAGATTCTTTGGACTGCCAGTGATAAATTCACTGTCTGCAAAAGCACACTAGCATGCCAAAAGTACATAGGTACACCGCCTGGCTATTAAAAGGCAAAAAGACTCTAGAGATTTTTAATTTTCTGTGGAGACACCTGGTATAACCAAGTGTTCAAATCTTACCCAAAGGCATCCCAATGCGGGGGGGTGGGGGGGTGGGAATAGAAGAGAGACTCAGCCCATCGACTGATCACGGAAGTCAGGATGGTATCTTCACTGGTGATGGTATCTTCCCTAAGACCATATCTCCTAAGCCAATTTATATTATTTTCTATCTTTTAAGTGGAGCTTGAGTAACTCTAGTCATCTTGGTTACTATTGGTGAAAAGTTTTCTCGCTTTCATTTAAAGGTATAGACTCCAAGAAATCCAAAGCGCATGCTCAGTGAGGCGTGGTTGCACCTTAGAGGTAGGTAGCTTTTGGGATGGAGGTGTGTTTTGGTATTATAATGATATTATAATGAACAAAAGTCCACTAGAGTACAACATTTTGTCAAAAACATGACAGGCCATTTGCTCAGGGTAGCAAAAGTACAGCTTATCAGTCTCAGTGACTATATCAGCTTAATTTCCTACTCTCCTTAGGTAATTCTTCCACACATGCCATTCAAAGAGAACTGGACATTCTATAGATGTGGGCCTATGTGAAGATCAACAAGTCCATGTGCAAGCTGCTGCACCTGAGTCAGGGCAACCCCAGACAGGAGTAGAGACTGGGAGAACTCATTGAAAGCGGCCCTGCAGAGAAGGACTTGGGGGTTCTGGAAGATGGAGTACTCAACAAGAGACAGCAGTGTGCTTGCAGCCCAGAAGGCCAACTGCATCCTGGGCTGCATCAAAAGAGGTGTGACCAGCAGGTCAAGGGAGGTGACTGTCATATTTGCTCAACAGCTCTTTTGCTTCACATGCACTCCTAGTATACAACAGCTAAAGAATTGTGGCTGACACTGATGCAAGGAGCACTGAAGTCTCTGAAAATAAGCTGGTCTTTCATAAACCCCTAGCAACTTGGAGATGTCATTTCTCTGACAACATCTTATGGAAATCAGACCAAACAAAGATGACAATGAAAATTGGAAGAAATAAATATGCACTTTAAAATATTGTAAAATTCTCTCTTGAGGTGCAATGGATGCAATCATTCATATTCACTAATTTGTATGTTGATGTGTAGTTGCTGATTGCCTAGCAAAATGAGAAAATAATTAGTCATCTAAAGATTATGATATATTATTTACAGTATCAGTAAGGTATGAACACAGTAATAATTTTCACGCATAACTAACTGTGTACTGAAAAGTAGAATAACTACATATATATTACCTGAACTTACAAATAAAATACCCTTCTATTCAAAGGTTTTTAAGGTGTTTCCTCTTTTAAATGCTTTTAAATTATCTCATGTTTTATTACTCATATAGTGATAACCAGCACAATATGAAAATATTTAGAAATAGGAGTTGGGGAGTTTGCTAATAGAAAATCACATTTTGCTGTTAGTCTTGAGTTAACTAGAATCACATTTCTCTTACTCTTAAATTTATTGAAGCTTGAGGTAAACTAACAGTGATACACACATTTTGGTGTTGGAAAAATAATAATTGTAAATAATTGTATTAAATGGGTAATAGATTAAAAAAAAAAAAAAAAAAAGAGAGAGAAAAAAAAAAGAGAGAGAGAGAGAGAGAGAACCCTCATGTGACTGTCACTAGAACAGACTCTTTCAGGTACATCACAGAATGTTAGAAGTGGCAAGATATTAAAGAGATGTATTGTCTTCCAGGTGTAAGGTTTATAGAAGACAAGATTATTTCCAGTCTCATTTCAGTTGTAATTGAACTATTCCTGGTGAAAGATAAATTTTCACTAAATTGCACCATGGCATGTTCATGGCTTTGGCTTGACTTAATACAATATGAATTAAATGCCTGAAATACTCCATTCCGTTCGGTACAGAGGGATGCACATGGAATTCTGAGAGCTAAGAAGTTATATTTAAATTCAGTATAAGCCACAAACAAACAAAAGCACTTAATCCCCTCTCAAAACAAAAAAGCCCATAAACACATAAATGTAAACAGAAAATAACAAACATTTCCCTTGCCCATTTTAGGTAACTAAAATTGAATACTTTCGTAGACTGTACAATTATTTTTTTTTAATATTTTACTTTCTACTGTTCACACATCAGAGAAATCAGCATTTCTCCCTTAGCTTACATTTTACTGAATGATAAAATTTCTTCTGTTATGCCATGCTATTATGAAATGTATATTATTGTAACAAACCAAGATGTCTTAATTATTTTCTCATATATTGATCCATTGTTCAAATTAATAACTAATAATTATCCTACTGCATTTTTTTTCTTTCCCAGCAGTGTTATCATATGCTTAATATGTTTCCCTCTATTTCAAGAAAGGGTAGTTTACAGGATTGTGATATACTTTGGAATTCAAATTGTGAATTATGATTGTGAATAAAAATTCCCCAGTGGCAGAAGCTAAGCAAGAGGTTTTGCTTCTTTTTCCTTGCAAATAGTTAAGGTTCTTGAGCAAACTACGTTTAAACTGTGTTTTCCATCATTTCACTGGATTTTGATTTAAACCCTGTAAAACTACCATTGATGGTTCCTACCAATTCAACCTGCTCCTTTTTCAGTGCAGTGCAGTGCAGTTCAGGGCTCTAGTTCTCTCCCCTGGCTAGATGGTAAGGCTGAGTTAGTTTGGGGGTGAGTTTGAAGGTTATCAGGTTATCAGACAGCAACTGTGCAGCAGCACCAGGAGAGAGAGAGCTTCAAGAACAGGTAAAAGTCACTTTGCTAGCAGAGCAGTAGGCAGCCATAGTAGGCAGTAGGCAGCCCCTGTCAATGCCCTGTTAATGGCAAGAAGGGGACTTTGCCAGATGTGTAACCCCTACTTTTGCATCCTGTTTGATGACTCCAGGTAAGCACCACCTTTTGCTTGTAATACTTGCTTTTCAACCTGCAGGTCAGGGAAAGAAGGGCACTGGTTCTGATTACACTGAACATACTGTTACCTGTATGTTCAACATACAGGTGACACTTAATTCTCCTCAGTCCTTCATTTTGCTGAGCTATGAAAATGCAAAATGTACCTTTACAACAGAATCACAGAAACACTAAGATTATCTGTGAGTTGAGAAATATGTGGTATCACACTCTTTTTCTTGCTCCTTTGTTAAATCCAAAAAAAAAAAAAAAAAAAAAAAAAAAAAAAAAAGGGGGGCAGAGGGGTTTCTGATGATTTTTCAGGATTGTGCTTGTGAATCTACATCTGTATTTCCGTAGTACTCCCATAGCTGTGGGACAACTTGTTATAGGCCTTTGTTACTGCATAGTTAGGCATTAACATAACTATGTTATGTTTTAACTGCTGAACTGCAATGAAATTCTTTTAACATTTTTTTTTTGTAATACTTGTTTCCAAAGCAAAGCAAAACAAAACAAACAAAAAAACAACCAATGGTTGCATGCAATTATCATTTCCTTCCCTTTAACCAAGGGGGTTTAAATACACATTATATACTTCCCAGGAATATGCATAGTTCACTATAAATAAATGTAGTGTAATGTGGACCCTTATTAGATGCTCTAGTTGATTTTATTTTCATTTATTTTTTTAGAAATACATAGTGACAAGATCATTATATTAAGTACAGGTATATATAGATTTTATGCTTAAGAGTTCTACCAAGGAAGCAACAACATCACTATTATTGTTTGTCTGTAGCAAATCATAAATCATAAAATAAAGTGGAAAAGGTTTAATTTACCCATTTTGTTACTTCTTTATTTCTTGCTTCTGTGTAAGATGACCAAACTGAGTTAAAATACTCTATTTCAGATCCAACATATGTATTGTCCTAGTTGAAATTAAGGTTTTTTCCTTGTTCAGTAACAGCAAACTGTACAATCTTTGCCTGCTTCTTTTGCTACTAGATTGCTAGAAGAATGAGTTATTGTAAAGACTATATGGAAATATTGCAATTTATTTTACTTAGTGTGATCGGAGGAAAGGAGAGAGGCATTATTTTTGTAGTTAGGACATGAGTTCTTAATTTGTGAAGCTTTTAAGCCTTCAATTTTTATTTCATGCCAATGCTTTCAAAGTATTCATTAATTTTTACTGTTAATATGTTACTGTATAACCATAAACTCAATATTTCCCAAAATGTTAGACTTGCCCTTCATCTTCATGATCTTCTTTATTTACACACTAATAAGAAGAAATTCTGAGACACAGTGCTTGAAGGGCAACGTATTTCATGACTACCACAGAGAAGTAGTTTAAAACGTTATATGAAACTCCTTTTTAAAAAATTACTACTAATAAAAATCCTTTGGAAGTCATAATATAATAATTCCATAACCTAGTGGCTTATTTTAAAATATAATAATAATAATAATCCAGGATTCTCTCTCCTTCACAATGACATATCAAATTGTTATTTGCAGTACTGTTTTATCTTATTCCTAAACACATACTTTCTCCCTCTCTATTCCTACAATTCCTCAAAGCCAAACATGATCTAGTCATGTTTAATTCTTTGTCCTTGGAATCAAACACTTGTTATAATTCACCGTTTTTCCAACAGTCATGCACATAATATGATCTAGATGTAGAATTAGTAGCATGATTTAGTTGTGGAATTTAGTACTAGGTTAAATGTTGACTAGATGATTTTAGAGGTCTTTTTCAAGCTGAATAATTCTATGATTCTGTGATCTGCTCTTATGTTCTGGGAACTAACTTTTCTATGAGGGAATATTTACGTATTTTCCAGAATAAATCCTATCTCTTGGAGTTTCTATTTCATGTATAGATTACCTTCTGCAGATATGTGTCTTACTTTACAACCTCCACATTACATTTATTGTAAGCATGTTAATAGAGAAGTTGGAATTAGTATCAAAAAGTGCAACACTTTTCCACCAAATTGCAGTATAGTTCAGCTTTGTGTAGTTAACCCCATCATAAATTAAAAACGTGCTAAAAAAGTGGAAGGAGTAAATGAGCCATTTTCAGAGTAAAGGGTTGTTCCAAGCAAGTTTCCCTAGTGATCTTTGTAGGTTCTCTGACATCTAACATATCACTAAACTATGCAGAGAACAGATTAAAAATGAGGGGACAGCGTTCATGGAAATTAATGTGGTTAGGCTTGTCACTTAATGTTAACTTCAAAGAGGTTCAAAAACCTACCATGATCCTGAGTGGCCAGGCAATAAAATGGCAGATGGAGTGCAAATACAATTAATTCAATGTTTCTCACAGGAGAAACATTTCAATTATATATAGGAGCACAGTAATTGTTCCAAATTTCCATTCAGGAAAAGGATCTTGAAATCTTTATGGGTAGCAACCCTACTCGCTCTATAAATTCTAAAAGATAACTAAAAATACACAGAGAAGGATACAGAATAGTCCGTATACCAACAAAAGTGATAGATTAAAATTACTACTTTTGGAAAAGAGCAAAAAGTATCAGGTAATAACCTTTTCCTGTTTCTCAAAGTGTGAGATGTAGAAACAAACAAACAAACAAACAAAAACATGGAAACAAGGAGTATTTTTAGAACAAATTAATAGAAATATTTTTCACCCAGTTTTTGTTGTTGTTGTTGTTGTTTTTCATGCTGGGAAAATGATTTCCACAAAATTCATCTGTTTCTCATCTATTTGACTGTTTGTTTGTTATGAAAGATAAAGGGTTTCCAAGAGGCTTAGAGGTTCATGCAGAAACATACTCAGCCAAGGGTATTGAACCTGGGAGTCTGCATTGAACATACAGTCCATAACTACTAATTAGTAAAATCTTTAAGGACAGGCTGATGGAGAATCATTATGTTCTTGCTTTGTTCATCAGCTCCATCTATAGACTGGCTCCTGCCAGATCACCATCTAGACATAATGACGATGGCTACCAAAGCACCTGAATCTGACCTAGCTTTGCAGTCCTTATATGTGTGGACCTTGTCCTACATAGACTGATGAGAGAGAGAGAGGGAGAGAGAGAGATACCACCATTCACAATATCAAGCACTACCAAACTTATGAAGGTTTAACCTTCATAAATGGACGAACAAAGTTGCACTTACCTGCAAGAGCATCAGTGGATAGTGTAACACTGCTGAATATTCAGATACACATTACTGAACAGCAAAGGTTTTCTTCATGGAACACTTACATTTTGATATTTCTCGGTTAAAATGAGGTCCCAGTGAGCAGCATATTGTTCTCTACTTTGAATTCAGAAAATTTTAAAAAGAGAGTTGAGATTACATGGAGCCCTTTAAGCAATAATGCCTAGCTTCAGACCATTTTGACTTAGGGTCCTTTGAAAGCTACTGCAGGCCATAGATGAATTGCAAAACAAATAAAACAAAAATTTGATGTACAATTATACATCTGCATTTATTGGATTTGAATTCCACAGGGAACAAGTCCATCTGAAGAGGCTGTAACAATCAGATGGCACATGAAATTTGATTAGCTCCATGTGGCAGAAAGGGTGAGGAATTACCTGTATGTCCAGATTGGATGGTATTAGATAGATGCTGTTTCCAAAATTCCTACTTGCCTCTGTATTACAGGATAGTTTTAGAAATGATGTTCATGATCTACAGTAATGATACCCTGTATGGATATCACTCACTTCTAAGGTGTCCTTGAAAAAAAATTAATCATCATTTTGCATATGTTTTTTTGGATTAAACATTTTGTGCTAAGCATCATGCACTAGTATTGATTTATTTATTTATTTTCATTATAAATTTGTGCTTTTCTCTTCTATACTGGTGGAATTTATTTCTGCTCTGCTGCTTTGTTAGGAGGTTGCATCATGCAGGATAAATTATATGGGTACCTCAAATTAGATTGTGTGTATGCCCTATGTTGGCAGCTAATTCATGAATTAGGCTGCTTAAAATGGATGTCATCAAATAAAATACCTTCAGGACAAAATAAGGCTGCAATCTCTAAGTATGCAAAACAAAAAGTACCTAGTGTATTCATCCTATAAATGGGCAACTAATCTGTAGCTGAAATCAGGAAGCTTATAAAATATATTTCAAAAAGTTTTAATTAAAATGGGTTCAATGAGCTGTGGCTTAAAAATATACTTCTACTTTCTTTTACAGTATCATAAGATTATAGCATTACATAAAGCATAGAACATTCTGTGAACTCTTCAGAGCATGTAGGACACTGACAGATGGACACGCATTACTTTTGAAACCAAAGGTGTGTGTGTGTGGGGGGGAACTAAATATGGAAGTTACATTCACAGGTTCCTAACCAAAAATTAGTCATCATCTTTCTACAGTTTTACACACCAAAGACATACTGATTCATAAAGTCAGGTCCTATAAGTAAAAGCAATAGGAAGTTAGTGCTTAAGTGTTTATGAGAGCTACTATTTAGTGACTAAACAAAAAAGCTCTTGAAAACTAATTCTAGATCCGTTATCAAATATCTTTTTGAGTTTATGGCACTCATATCATCTTCCTGAGTTTACTTTGGCACATAAAATCTAAATATTAGTAAGCAATTGCCTCACAGGAGCGTTCTCTCTGATTTGCAACCCGTTTTCACTCTAACTCTTAGATGATGGATTTTGTTTGTTAGAAACTAGAGTCATGGAGGACAGAATATCTAAATTTCCTCCACCACTCTGTCCTAAGATAGAAAAGCTGTAGCAAATAAAGTAGTTAAATTCTATTGTTCGTATGATGTCTTAAAATAGATGTCAAGTAGAACATGATGGGACAGCAAGTAGAAAATGCTGGCATAACTTGGATCTGGGATAGCAAGTAGAACATGATGGAATAGATGAAATTTACCGAAATAAAACTATATATTCTTCACCAAAATGAAGATGATTTGTGGATAACTGAAGAAAAATAATAGTACTCATAGTACTCATAGTACATAGTATGTAGCCTCCTTGCTGGCAAGGCAGCATGAGAAGCTGAAAAGTCCTTGGCTCTGGATGTGCTTGGCTCTGCCATAATTAAACCATCGGGGTATTATCAGCATTATTCTCATCCAAAATTCAAAACGCAGGACCACACCAGCCACTGTGAAGAAAATTACTAATATCCCAACCGAAACCAGGACAAGATGCCACTTCTTCACGAGGGCTGGTGGATGGCACAGCAGGGCTCCCACAACCAGAAGAGATGAGCCTTCACGCAGTCCCCAAAGTGCCAAAGAGGAGAGGAGAGGAGAGGAGAGGAGAGGAGAGGAGAGGAGAGGAG
>NC_048894.1:102736814-102745366 GCF_011077185.1 Oxyura jamaicensis
GAGAGGAGAGGAGAGGAGAGGAGAGGAGAGGAGAGGAGAGGAGAGGATTTTTACTAGGTCGTGGTGGTGGTGGTTTTCTTGTTTATTGCCCTGTCTTGGGAAGAGCTCCTCATGAAGCATCTCAAAGGGACCCCAACACTGAATTCCAGCAGTTCTTCCTGGAAGGCCTGAAGCCTTTTTCTTCTCCGGAGGAACTGCTGCCCCTCTCACTTCTTTGCTCAGTCTGCTGCTATGCTTTGGGCACTGCCCCAGAGGCTCTGGCTGCATCTTCAAATACCCTCTCTTTAGCCTTCTTATCCACAGACTGAGATACCTCCTAGTGTCCCTCCTCCCCAGACCCATGGTGGTCCTCTGAGGGACTCCTCTTGTGACACCAGTACAGCAGCCAGGTCCTCTCCTCCCCTCTCCCTTGGGGCTCCATAAAGAAGAGATGCCAATTCTTCAAGAGGGATGGGGGTTGGGAAAGAAGGGTTCACACAACCCTCAACAATCAACAAATGATTTATTTATTTCTGCAATGTCTTGCAAGCGAGCCCACAAGACATCCAGAGCAGTGGTTCTGCCCAAGTAAATGGTAGGCACGGAGGCTACACTGCACGTAGGGAGCTGGACAGGCACTCCTGCGATGACCTTGCTGTGCTCCCATGGTGGACAGCAAAGACATGCAAGGGTAGCTCCATGCCTGCCCTGTCAGTGGTGGATCGACCTCCATGGGGTCTTCCTCCTTTGTTTGTGGATCCACCTCCATGGGCTCCTCCCGGTTGTCTGGCAGTCTGTGCCCCTGCTCATTCACATGACAATTGGCGTGCCATGGTCCCACAACATTCTTTGGCCAAAGGACATGTCGCGGCCTTGTGCTTTTCGCTCCTGGCTTCACAGCCATGGTCTGCATGGCACTGGTGATATGAATGCCAGCCATCGCTCTTGTGGCAAAGCAGCTCTTCCTCCTCTCATTCTGCTATGTCTTTCCATGACACGGCCTTCTCATCTGCTTGGATGCTGACAACCTTGCCAATCTCATCATCACCTCCCTCCAAGATGGGCAGCCACCCGTCTTCCTGCTCTGCTTCTTCTTGCTTCCATGCATGCTTGGCATTATAAAGCCTTGAAGCCTGGCAAGTGGTGGGCCAGCTGCAAGGCTCCTGTTTTTATAGGGCCCAGAAGGAAAGGCAGGGTGGTGGTGGCTGCTGTGACATAAGCAGGCCGCTGTGATGGCCATTGTGATGGTGGCCCACACCTGTAGTCAAACATGGCTATGTTGCCATGGGAAGGAGCTTCAGCCTGAAACTTTCCCCCTCCAGGCCCCGAGGACCTTGGGGGCCCTCCAACAGACTCCCTCTATTGTGCTGGCCCAGAGCAGGGGAAAGCTGAAAGAGAAGTTGAAAAGCAAAGATTTGTGCCCTACTGAGAGACACTTTGGTAGTATGCTAATCAGGAACTCTAAAAGCAGGCACTGGTTCAGAGGGCATCATGGTGAAACCGGGCAGGCAGCTAAACCCCACGGAACTGTTCGCTCACTGCACTGCCCTCCACCCCCAACAGTGGAATAGGGAGAGAACTGGGAAAACAAGAAGGTAAAAACTCACGGATTGAGATAAAGACAGTTTAGATAGAACAGAAAAGGAAGGAAGAAGAACAGGAAGAACAAAAAGGGGGAAATACAAAACAAGTGATGCCCAATGCAATGGTTCACCTCTTGCTGACTGTCGCCCAGACAGATCCCAAGCAGTGGCCCCACCTCCCTGGCCAACTCCCCCCATATTTATTGTTCAGCACAATGCCATATGGTCTGGAATATCACAGAATCACAGAATGTTAGGGATTGGAAGGGACCTTGAAAGATTCTCTAGTCCAACCCCCTGCCGGAGCAGGAACACCTAGATCACGTCACATAGGAAAACGTCCAGGTGGGTTTTGAATATCTACAGAGAAGGAGACTCCACAACCCCCCTGGGCAGCCTGTTCCAGTGCTCTGTCACCCTCACCATAAAAATAATAATAATAATAATAATAATAATAAAATTATCTTATTTAAGTGTAATCTCCTATGTTCCCACTTGCATCCATTGCCCATTGTTCTATCTTGTCCTCAGGTACCTCTCCTGATACCCATGTCTGTACCAAAGAGGATGGAGAGTGGCCTAGCAATGTGTATCACTTTTGGCCAGTCTGGGTCACCTGTCTGGACTCTGTCCAGCTCCTGGACTCCCTCCCAGCTCCTGCTGCACCCCCAGCCTCCTTGCTGGCAAGGCAGAATGAGAAGCTGAAAAGTCCTTGGCTCTGGATGTGCACTGCTCTGCCATAACTAAACCATCAGGGTGTTATCGGTATTATTCTCATCCAAAATTCAAAACACAGGACCACACCAGCCACTGTGAAGAAAATTACCAATATCCCAATGCCCATGACCTCCCAAAGATTATGGAGAGTGGCCTAGCAATGACTTCCACCAGCTCCCTCAGTACCCATGGACGCATCCTTTCAGGACCCATGGACTTATGGATGTCCAGCTTGCTTAATCGGTCCTTAACACAGTCCTCATTACGCAAGGCAAACTCCTCCTTTATTTCAACTTTGTCTGGGGCCTCAGAGGTACAGGGCTCCTCAGGCGAGTCTCTGGCATTAAATAGAGACAAAGAAGTCATTTAGTAACTCTTCCTTCTCTTTATCTTCTGTCACCAGACCACCCACCTCGTTCATTAATGGGCCTATATTACCTCTAGTGCCAGTTTTATCTACAATGTATTTGAAGAAGCCCTTTCTGTTGTCCTTTACCCTTCTCATAAGGTTTAATTATAAGGAGGCCTTAGCTTTCCTAGTTGGATCCCTACTTCCTCTGACAACAGCCTTATATTCTTCCCAGGTAGCTAGCCCCTCCTTCCATGATCTTTATACTCTCCTCTTCCACTTGGGTTTGCCCAGCAGTTCGCTGTTTAACCATGCAGGTCTCCTGGCTCTCTTTCCTGACTTCCTGCCTGTTGGGATGCTCTCTTCTTGAGTTCGGAAGAAGCAGTCCTTGAATGCTAACCAGCTATCTTGGGCTCCTTTTCCTTAAAGTACCTCATCTCATGGGATTTCACCTAGAAAATGCTTGAAAAGGCCAAAGTTGGCCCTACTGAAGTCCAGGGTTGAGATTCTGCTCAGTACTCTGTTCTTGCCACGTGAGATCCCGAACTCCACCATCTCATGGTCACTGCAACCGAGGCTGCCCTCAACCTTCATCACTTCAACGAGCTCCTCCTTGTTAGTGACGACAAGATCCAGCAGTGCTCCTCTCCAAGTTAGCACATCCACCATTTCCATCAAGATATCTTCATACTGTAATTTAACTTTCCTTCAACTCTGCCTATTCTAAAGGCTTAGAAAATATCTAAGAAATACTACAGTGAATCAGAATAATGTATGTTCAAAAGATTAGAACTCAGATTTGTAGATAGCAAACTCTAAATCCCTTGACATTTCCCATTCCTATTGTTTTACTGGTGCTTGGAGACAACCTGGGGGGGAGGGGGAGTTTTTCTTTCCACAGATTTTTATATATTTTTTTTTTCTTTTTGAATATCCTAAGGTATTTCCTGTGTCAAAACCACAAAGTTAATCTAACTCAAATAACAGTTTTGCTGCTTACACTTTTGTTGGATCTAAATCAACTCTGGCTTGTGTTACAAAACAAATTCAAGCAGGATTGGATGCAATTTCTCACTTCATATTTTGAAGAATATTTTCTAAACTGAAGACTTAATAGTGAAATGATAATGCAGAACAATTTCAATTATATCAGAAGATCACTATAGACTAGATTGCTAGGTGGGATTGATCATAAGAGCTCTGACTCAATTGAATTGTTATTGTGTAGATCAAGATCTTGCCTGTAGCATTCTGTGTGCTTTTCTTTCTAATCAACATGCAGTGAAGAGAGAGATTATTTTACAGTCCTCAGTCCCCTCTTCTCAGTGGGCAACACTGACCTCCAAGAGGAACTTGTCCCTGTAACCAGGTTGTCATACTGACTTTGGATGAACACCATGGACTGAATTAATGACCCTAAACTCAAGCTTGGGTGCTGGCAGCAGGGAGTGTTAGCCTGAGGTCTGTGCTAATTCTGCTGAGGGGAGAAATAATATGTGCAAGCCAGAGAGGGTTTTTGACCTGACTCTGAAAATCCCTGCCCTACCCGTCAGGATTGCTAGTAGGGGAGGCTGGCATGACCTGTCCTGTTTGTTATGACTGATTGATATATTAGAAATGGCAAAATATAAAAATTATGTTCATAAAGAACTCCCTTTTCTACAGTGTGTGGTTCACAAGGAGAGCCAGGTACAAACCTAGCCTTCAAAAGATCATATCGGAGGTCACACAAAATGTGAAAAGGTATTGTAGGAAAAAAAATAAGAAAGAATTTAGCATTAATGACAGTATTTTTCTCATATGTTCTCAGTTTGAAGCTTCTCCCTTTCTATATGGGAACAGCTTTAGTAATTCATGCTGGACATTCATTGTGTCATCACCTATTGAATTTTTATTTTTTAATACCCCAAAATAAATTGAACATATACTAGACACTGCAATAGAAATAATAGATTAATAATAGATTAATCTTTTCTACTTGGGATTCATAAGTAATATATTTTGTACATTGGGAAGGAAAATGGATTAATTAGTATGCTCAAGCTTCATGTGCTCAGAAGCAACAGGGATTCTTCATTTAACTTTTTTTTTGTGCTTAGACAATGATTTGATCCTTCTTGATTCATCTGCAATTAGGCTATAAAGTTAAAAAAATATAGGATACTGGAAGAGAAAATAGAAATTCTCCATAGGAAAAATAAATAAATAAAAACGTGTTACACTCTACATTTAAATGTGATTATGAATTTACTTTCTTCTTACTTCTGTTATCTATCTTCTTTGATATGTCTCAGGAATAAAAGCTGTTAGCAGTCAGCAAAACTACAAAAAAAGAACAAAAAAAAAATGACAAAAAGTTATACAGTTAAATGTACTGCTAGAAAGCAGACACTTTTGAAGTTGCCATGGCTTCTGACAAGCCTTTAAGTGTCAAAAAGTGTAAATTCATTGTGTGTGTGTATATGCACTGACTTATATGCAGCACACTGGGACTTTCATTAGCGGATATAGTTGCTTACTTAGCAAACTCTCTCTCCTTCAGAAAATTATAATGCAACAGTGGACTAATAATAATACTTGGGAGGATGACTCTAGATCAGGCTGAATTGGCTTTTTCTCTGCAAGTTGCAGCTGTCAGCATGGTTCAAATATCAGACAAGTGCAAACCCTTAAATTTTTTTGACTTGTTGAAAACCTTTTGGGAATAGTATGAGGTGTTTTTATTTTTCAGTACTTTAAAATAACCTCAGGGGTAGCACTCTGCTTCTCACCCCAACCCACCCAGACCCCTCCAAGCAGCAACTATCCAGGGCATATTTAAAGTACAAAAACTGCATCAGAGTGCAGGCACTGTGTATTTGATTCAATTGACCTTGCATTGCTCATGCAGACTATTGCACATCATTATATTGTATATTGGATCTCAGCTAAGAGGTTTGTGTTGCTTTTGTCCAGTTTCCTTGCACATTAAGGACAGGTGATATTAAACAATTAGGTTACTTGCAATTCTATCTTATGTGGTCACTTGCACATGGTGTGTTTTATCATGAGTGCCTTTTCAATAGTTTACTGCTGGAAGTAATGTTGTAGTGCAAAAAAAAAAAAAATCAATACCAGTTCAGACTTTGGTGTCTTCTTTGGATTCAACAGCTTAAGATAAAACTTCCATAAATGACCTTTCAGAGATGGTCCCAGACAGTGACTCAAGATGTAGCAAGAGAAATCATCAAAAAGATGATCTTAAGGCTCCCAGATACTGACTGCTTTCCTCACAGGTAGCAGTTGGTTGGAAATAGGATTTGGTTCATCCTTGGTATAGGTTCCTTTCAATTTCACTGTGTAAAATACTATTGATGTTACAAAGAAAGAACTTTTGATAAATATACTAGAAAAGCCTAAATCAATATTTCTCTTACAGAAAAATACTTGGAAAAACAGAATATAGAGAATCAATTGTCTCTAAGTGGTGTGAGATTTCTGTTCCCCATCATTCAAAATATAACAAAAGTACCAGAATCAGCTGCCTCTGATACTTTAGCTGCCACGTAACTTATATTCATTTGGAATGTTTCTATTGCTAATCTATTTGTACATCTTCTATAAAGGCTGTATGTAACTGTGCCACTGATGTCTGGAAGTGTGGGATAGAAAAGCTTTCACCTTACCCTGGACTGTATAACAAAAAGTGTGTGTCATTCTGGGAACATTACTAGATGGGGTACATATTTGTTTGCCCACCCCTTCAGTTCTTCCTTCTATATCTAGGTAAGTCAGATTCTGTAGAGAAAAAAATCCAATGTTCTTTTTTTCTGATAGAGGACTAAAGCCTAGACAAGTATGCATGAAGTGCTATTCTCTGAATGACAAGAAGAAAGGACAGAAATAGCAAAATAACTTTTATTCACTATTTTTTAGAAATATCACTAACAAATACATGATAGCAGAGAGCATCTCACATTTTTTGATGACAAGTATGCATTCAATTAACATCTTTTCTGGTTTTATATGTATTTGATTAACATCTTTTCTGTTTTTGTGTGTGTAGGGAATGTTTGGTTTGTTTGTTTGTTTTTTATTTGTTTTGTTTTGTGTGTGTGTTGTTGTTGTTGTTTTTGTAAAAAAAAAAAAAAAAAAATTACAGAAAAACTAGCAGGGCCATAAGCTTGAACCATGTTTCTTCTCAGTTTTTATTTCTAGTATTGAAAAAAATCATGTATTTGTGTGCAGATATGAATATGTCTACTTTCCTGTCTTTTGCTTCTTTGTTTCTCCCATGAAACCATCAGGAGATTGTTAAGTGAAATTATGAAGATCACACATCAATGAACAGCAAACCTTAGATAACAAAACGCTATCCTAATTCTCACATATGATTGTGTAAATTTTGATGATAAGGCAGAAGGAAAATGAAGTGCCAATACACAAAGCATTGTCATAATATGAAGTTGAGATGTTTCCTCTAGACAATGATGTATATTTTCTAAACTCCATTTTTTAGTCCACTTTACTGCATAACAATTCACAATGTTATAAGTCGAATACAGTCTTAAATGAGTTGTTCTCATTCTTTAGAATCAAAAAATAATTATTTTTTTTAATACATTACTGAATGGTTAATATTCAAGTTTTATTTCAAAGTAAGATGAGGGTAATATGCTTTTTTTGAGGTGCCTTGTTATGTTAGGAATTATTAATAGGCTGTGGAATACAATTTAAAACTATTGTTCTAGATTATCCTTTAATAAGATTATTTTGAAGATATATGTTTACTTGTTTATGACTGAAAACTATGGTCACAGGAAAAATGTTAAAATATCACAAAATGAAGAAAGGCCAGACAATCTTTCTTAACATAGTCTCAAGAGACCACAGGTATAATGTTGATTTAGGTTCCAGGTGACTTTGGTAATCATCATGCAAGTGTAGATAAAAAGTAATATGAAATACTTTAAATTTAAAAAAAGAAAAAAAAAAATGCATTCATTAATCTTGAAGAAGACTATACATACTTAAGAGTAAGTATGTATATTCATAGCCAGATAATTATTTTTACACCCAAATATATTCTGTATTTAACAAATGCTTAAAATGTACGCAAAACACTGAGAAAAAAAAAAAATACACTTCATGTGAGAAGAAAGTTCACTGAACTTCATTATCTTGTAATTTTGAATAAGCTTGTATAGACAAAAGTGTAGACAAATTCACTGAAGACGAGTTTAAACAGATCTATATGTCTTTAAATCAGCAGACGGCTACTGTTCTCTGAACTTGGCTAACCCCATGAACTCTGTCTTTCAGATGTATCCTGATATCTTAGGCAACTTGCATTACTCTCTCTTTCTTTCTCTCTCTCTCTCTCTCTCTCTCTCCACATTTCTGGATTTTGAAGTATAAATTGGTATTCAATGTATGTTTCAGTCAATGAAACTACATACTAGGTTTATGCTTGTAGCATCTTGCTGGAGGATTCCGCTATATACATGTACTGACTGTGACAGAGAGAAGATATCACCAGTCTTAGTTGCAACAAGTTCTGAGTCAAACAGGCATCAGTATTTTCCTTCTGATCTTGCCATAGAAAGCAAAGATCATTCTATGCTTAAATTATTTTATAAGACTTGGCCCTTTGGCAAAATGATGTGAAGATTATCTGGGATTTGTGTTGTGAGAGAAGATTTTCTAGAGTAGATTATTGAATAAATCACAGTAGCATTTAATACTGATAATGGACTTAAACTCCAAGTTACTTAGATAAAGCAGGGAATCCCACTGCCATCTCAACTAAATCTGCATGTGACTTTAATATTCTGATATTTCCTGATAGGAAAATTTTGAGGGTAGGAAGGCTCTGCAGGAGGATCTGGAGAGGCTGGACCGATGGGCCGAGGTCAACTGCATGAAGTTCAACAAGGCCAAGTGCC
>NC_048894.1:102745376-102761116 GCF_011077185.1 Oxyura jamaicensis
TTAGATGTAGAGCTTAGGGATATGGTTTAGTGGGGACTGTTAGTGTTGGGTCAGAGGTTGGATTTGATGATCTTGAGGTCTCTTTCAACCTAGAAAATTCTGTGATTCTGTGAAATAAATTGGGAGAACGGTTTATTTCAGTGCAGGAGAAAAACAAAACAAAACTAAACTAAACTAAACTAAACTAAACTAAAAGAACAAAAATGAAGAACAAGAAGAGAAAGAAGCTGGTGGTAAGGCCCATTAAAATTTCCTTATATTTCATTGTTATAAAATTAGTTGAGAGAGATGATACAACAACAACAAAAACATTTTTCCCCCAAAGCTCCAATCACAAATGGTAGCTTAGGCAGCTTACATAAAGATATATTGGAAAGTATAACAGATGATAAAATTAATTTTAAATTATTTCTGTTGTTGTCTTTAAAATAATATGCATAAACAAGTGTTGTAAACATATGATCTGACTGACTTTAGTGGCAGTTTCTGTTCAGATAGAAATAGAAACCTATGGGCACATTAAATAATCCATACTGAGGCTATCTGTAAGCTATTTAAAGTAGTACTTTGAAGGTCACAAGTACTCTGCTTGAAGATTTAACCTATAGGTATAAGTGACTATTGTTTCTAGGCTGCCTTACTGTAAGCATGGGTGACATATATATCTATCATATTTTCCTCTTTTTTTTTTTTTTTTTTTTTTTTAGATTTGTTTTCTTGAAACTTTTACACCTACCTGAGTCATTGTGTGTGACTTCTTCTGTAATTTTTGTGTATGACTGTGTTGAAAACACACAAACTAGTCCTTTTCCTGTGATATTTAAGAGAACACAAAAGTGTGCTGATAGTATATGTTAACCTGAAAAATATTTATAAAAGCTTACTGAAGTGACTGGGACTATATCCTTACTTTTAAAACTGGTTTTCTCTGTTCTTCTATGATATGTAGTTAATAAAATAAGGCCCAGTACCAGACCATATTCAAAAACAGCAGCTACTGACTTCAAGGTTGTGAAAAGAAAAAATAACAAGAAAATATAGAAACAAATTAACAAATAAAGTAAACAGACAAACAAAAAGCACACAAAGGCATGAGTGCTGGAAAAATATTTTTTTCTCTTATTTCTATCTATATTCACTCGTAAAAAAAAAAAAAAGAAAAAAAAAGAAAAAAAAAAAAGAAAAAGTTAAATATTAAAGAAAGTAATCTTCCAGAAATTTCTTTTGCGTTATTTCATTTATTTTGTTCAGAAATAGATATAAAACGTACTTCTGTATATTTATTTGCTAATTATTCTGGAGTATGTCCAAAAACAAAATGAGTCTGAGCCTCAATGACAGACACCAGTAACTTGTTACATCAATAATTGAAAAATACTCTGTTTTTGTAATATTTCCTCCACAGCAACACTTCCTTTCCATGTATTCTACCAGAAAGTGTCCTGAAGGTAAACAGATTTAATCCTTTTAGGGCTGAAGAAATAGGAGGAAGGAATTTCCATTCTCAAATGAAATTCCTTCTTTTGAGAAGCCAGGCATCAGTAATTGCCCAGTAAGAGCAATGGGGTCAAGACTCAGTATCATCACAGGGACTCTCTCAGAGATTGCTTTACCAGCAGATCTTTCTCCTTTCAGCTGCTAGAATTAATGGAGGCATTTGAGTGCTCAATTCCCAATGATACCATTCAACGCAGAGAGAAAATCATGCTGCACCTCTTGTAAGTTTACTTTCATTTTATTTGCTTTTACATATAGACTTGTACAATTGAAAATGCTGAAATATTATAATCAGCATAGAGGATTCTGCTATACTCCCCTACCTATAGAGTTTAAAATGTAGAATAATTTTAATGGATTTCTACAGAATTGCTATTAAAATAATGTATAGAATTAACTAGAGGATAATTTTCTTTCTATAGTTTTTAGACTCAAACTTGTAGACTTGTGCATGCACATAAATTTCTAGTATGTTTCAAAGGTAGTAAAGAGGAAATGTCAACATTATCATTTTCTATTAAATTCTATACTACTTTCTCGTAAAAATAAAATTATGGCAACCAAATTAATGTTTAAAAAATAAGCTTTCTGAAGTATCTCTAATACTAACCAAAGTCCTGAGGATGAAATACACCAAGCCATAAGGAATAAAAGTAGTCTTGCATTAAGAAGACTGCCCTGAAAAAAGATAAATTAATCTGATTCATTCTGAGTTAGTAAGATTTGGGTGTTTGTTGAGTTGGGAAAAATATAGCAGATAGTATATTTGTGCATGCAGCATTCTCACGATATGAGAACAAGCATACATGTGTATAGATTTTATGAAGGACAGTATTGATTTCACCAACCTCAGAAGGCACTGAAAAAGAAGGGTTGAGTTTTTTTTTTTTTTTTTTTTTTTTTTTAACCACCATATAAGAGCTGCTTATGATGAGAATGTTCTTAACTCTCAGACTGCTTCTTTTACATTACATGCATTAGGAATAAATATCTGCTGCTATGTGAAAGTTAACATTTACTTATTTAATAAAGTTTGCTGAGATTAGCAAGTTAATTGGTCACCAGAGCACAAAAGATTAAAGTTTGCAAAATGGTAGCTCATGAGAGAGTAGCAGTGAGAAACTCTCTCCAAGATTCTCCTTTGTTGGAGGCATGTAATACAATGCACAACTGCATTTGTTTCAGCTTGAAGTGATCTTAGCATGTATATTCCTGGTTTAGTAGATGTGAAATGAGTAAGGAAAAACAAACAGAGGAAAATTCCAAGGGTAGAAATTTCATTGGAGAAATTTAGGTTTGATATTAGAAAAAAAAGGTTTTCCAAGCACTGGAATAATATGCCTAAAAAAACAAAAACAAAAACAAAAACAAACAAACAAACAAAACAAAAAAAAAAAAAAAAAAAAGAGAGAGAATTGTTTATGATCACCTATGCATTTAGAGAAGTTAGACCACCCAACTCTTGAGAGCATTCTAGGAAGGTAAGCGGGTTAGCTTACTTCTCAACATGCTCTACAACCCCTTTTTCCATAACACTGAGCCAAAACATCTGAACCCAACATCTCTTTTGCAGGTGCCATTGTGGCATTAGCCACAGATTTGGAAGTGTCCTTGTGAGTGTTTTATAGGACAATATATTCTTTAAAGCATTATCATGGAGCAAGTTCTTTATTCAATAATAAGTTACCTAACTGAGAAAAAATAAATCACAAGACACTTTAAAAGGAAAGAAAATACAGATATGAAACAGAAAATATAAGGTACAACAAGGAATGTAGGAAAGGAACAATGATATTTTGCCATTTAAAACACTCCCATGGCAGTGATTGTTTCCTAGTAAGCAATGTTTAAGCAGTAATTCTTTCAGTGTTGACTATTTCATTTTGGGTTGTAAAACAACCTGATAACCAGGCTACAAAGAGGTAAAATACAGTAGTTCAAGGAGCCTGAAATGTATGAAAAAAGCTTGTGGATTAAATGATCCTCAACATCTTCCATGCCATATTTGTTGTAACAGTAGAAGCAAAAGAAACAGCATGCTGTCCTACTAGATAGTAGTTCATATTGGTTTGATTAGGAAGAGATACTTCTGGGTTTTGTTGAAAAGGGGTAGCTACATGGGGCTCTCTTTACTGAAATTTGTCTTTTGTGCTGATTAACCTACACACTTCCTTATATTTTTTATAGGTTTAATGTGGTAAAGTTTCCTTCTTTACCCTCCAGAACATCTTATTTGTGAATGTGTCCTAATAAAGAAGAGTACCTATTCTCTCTAGCTTAGTCTACAAAATGTTTTCATGTATCAGACATGTTTCTCCCATACCCTATTCAAATGTTGTCAAAATAAGAGAACAATATAAAAGTACATTTACTTCCAACTACATATTCTTTAATGGTTCATTGTTTTACTCTTTGTGCTTTGTCTCTGGGCCTTCTCCTTTATAAATAATGGAAATAAAAATTGCTACATATTTTTTGTACAAATTGAAAAGTTTTTATATTTTGTTTCTTCCTCCTCTTTTATTTTTTTCAAGTGAAACAATTTTTTCATTAATTTCTCCTGTTCCTAGATTCCATAAAGTGATAAATTAATAAAGGAATAGCCAACAAACTGCCTAAACACTGAAGTCTTTCTACAAGTAATAATAATAACAATAAATAGTAAATTAAGAAGAAAATGTAAAGAGGTATGAGGTATAGGATAGAGGGAAAATGCCAAGGTAGCAGCAAGATGTAGCATGTTTATTGAAGTATTAGTGGAAGGCCTGGTAAGATATAGCTGCATTTACTATCATTCTAGGCAACAGCAAAACTCTCTTCTCCATATTTTTCCAGCTCACGTCCTTTGTTGAAATTTCTCATGTGTTCTGCTTCACACAATTTGCTCCAATACAATTTAAACTGATAAAAATTCTGTCTTCTTTCACTGAAAGGCTTTGTTTGTGTTTGTGTGAAAACACATGCTAAGAAACAGAAGTGTCTATTTTCTCTCCTTAGCCTAAAAAAAATGTTTCTATCTTCATCCAGCTCAACTTCTTTACATTTTTGTTTGTTTGCCCACTAGCTAGTGCTATAAAGAACAGTGTGTTTTTTGGTTGTTTATCCTATTATCATTCTTCAAAATAGAATAAGCTATCAGACTTTATTTTAATGATGCAAAATACAGTTTGATTAGGACACTTTTACACTTTGTCTTGCCAAGCCAATCAGCTCTGGTGCAGATGCATTCTGCAGCGGAGTTGGGGATCGTAACATACAAGAGGTTTCCTGCATCGAGACCCCTCAAGGCAGCTGAGGGAGCTTGCAGCCTCAGCCGTCATGAGTGGCTGACAAGGCTTGGGTGGAACCTGGAGCACCCAACCTCCACCCCCCCCAACACATTCAAAGGCACAGCAAAGACAGCAGGAAAACAGGGCATGGCACGGTAGTCAGGACAAGGTTCAGCAGTTTGTATAGCAGTGCATGCAGGGAGGGCAGGAGGTGGACTGCTCTCTACTCTCTGTTCTGGGAGCAACACGAAGCAGCCTTCTAGTGAGGCAAAAATGGTGTCCACCTGTCACACCTGCCAGACTGAGACCGAAACCCAGGTGGAGGGGCCACAACTACCCTTGGCAGACATCTCTGCCCAGACAGACCTCCCAAGGACTGAAAGATCTGCCCAGACTCTCAGTTGCAGGGAACTCCAGAATCTGGAGGTCCTCCTAGGGCCTGAAGGCAGAGCTGGGTGTCATGGGTGCAAGTGTAATCAGCTAGATGAACTCTCTGAGCAAATTGACATGTTGCGAGAGGATCTCTCATCCAGGAATACATGTGAAAGATTGATGCATGGTAACTTGCTGGTGTGGGCTGAGCAACAGCCCTACCTTAAGGTAGGTGGTTTCCAGCCCAAAACCAGTAGAACTGACAGACTCACAAGACAAGAGAGGCTGGACCCTTGTCTCTGCTTGAAGCAGAGGGAGGAATATCCCTCTTGCCCCTGAAGTGCCTCTACACAACAGTTATGAGAACAGCTCTGAGGAGAGAGCCTTAGAGGTTCTGGTAGAAGGAATGCTTGACATGAGACAGCAGTGCACACTTGGAGCACAGAATGCCAACTGCATCCTGGGCTTCATCAAAAGAGGTGTGGCCAGCAGATTGAGGGAGGTGATTGGCCCCCTCTAATCTGACCTCATGAGACACCCCACCTGGAGTCCTACATCCAGATTTGAGGCCCCCATCAAAAGAAAGAAGTGGACCTGTTAGAGTGAATCCAGAGGAGGGTCACTGAGATGATCAGAGGTCTGGAGCACCTCTCCTGTGAAGAAAGGCTGAGAGAGCTGGGGATGTTCAGTGTGCAGAAGAGAAGGCTCTGGGGAGACCTCATAACAGCCTTTCAGTACTTAAAAGAAGCTTATAAAAATGATGTAGAGGGACTCTCTTTACTCATGTAGATCATGAAAGGACAAGGGGAATGGTTTTAAACTAAAAAAGATAGATTTAGATTAGACATTAGGAAGAAATTCTTCACAGTAATGGTAGTGAGGCACTAGAACAGGTTGCCCAGAGAAGCTGTGAATGCCCCATCTCTGGAGGTGTTTAAGGCCAGGGTGGATAGGGAATTGGTCAACCTGATCTACTGGGTGGTATCCCTGTCTATGGCAGGGGGGGTGGAACTAGATAATCTTTAAAGTCCTTCCAACCCACGCTATCCCAAGCTATTATATGATTCTATGAAAACTTTCCTAAATCAGGACCAACACAAAACGTAGCTCCTCAGATTCTGCTTTAGATATTTGAAGTTATCAATTTCTTCATGAGTTTAAAGAGACATCCAAACCACCAAGAAAATCCTGCACAGTTTAGTAGGCCACATTATGTTTTGGATTGAATAAGGCAACTTCTAGTACAAGTTTCAGATTGACCATCACAGAAAATCTTCTGTTGCTTCATAAGATGAATATTTCAAATGCAGCATCAGTACAAGCATTTCTTTACATCCAATATTAAAATTCTCAGACTGAGAAGTTAACACAGCTTGGACACTCAATCTTTCTTTTACCTGCTGAGATTTCTAGCCTGGATGAAAATTCACATCAATGATGAAGATGGCCTTGGTGCTGTTTGAGACAATGTCAAGCAGAAACAGACAAATTTGACAAATATAATATAGCATCCTGGTTAGCTTTCTATGATTACTGCATGTCCTTTGTAGGTTAGAGTCCCTAGAGACAACTCGTGAGACATAAATCTTAGTTTTGTAATAGTTTGCATTTTGTATAACTACTCACACATAAAAATGAGAGCAAATAATGTTAAATGCTGCCTGAGGTGGTAGCACTTCTCTACCTTATTTATGGTTTGATTCTTTTTTTTTTTTTTTTTTCTGTAATATTTTGTATTCAGATTTTCACTCATGTAATGCAAGAGAATAAGTGCATTGGATGCCAATTTTACTTGACAAAAAAGTAACCTTGATTTCATTTCTGAAAATTTTGAGAGATAACAGCAAAGTAGTAAGATAAGAGTTGGATTTAACTTTCCAGTAGGTAAAATATAGTCTATTTAGTCATTTAATTTAGCCAATAATTGCACGAGTACAGAACTCAGGCAGGATAATGAGGGTAGAGAATCAGTTCTTTGCTATTTTAAGAGATCTGAACCTCCATTTTCTGTTTCCTAGAAAAGCTTACTTCAAGGCTTCAAGCACTGTTTCTATGTGTTACGTTGTATTCAGTTAGCCATTATGAACTGAAAGACATTTACCAGAGAAGACAGTCTATGGCTAACAGTTTAAGCATACCTAGTAGGTAGGATATGTATATTCTTCCTCTCAATCCACATTATATATATATATATATAATAGGAGAAAGAAGCAATTGAAAACAAGCTTTCTCAGAGTAGTCTGGAGCACTCACTTTTAAAAGTGAATCGCGTGATTTCAAATATTTTTGCTACCTAACCAGTGAAAAGAAAGTGAGCAAGTAACCCTTCTTTTAGGTCCGTGAATTTAGCATATCTCCTATTTATTTCAGAGAAAACTGTTGCATCCAGCCAAGAGGTTTCAGCAACTATTCCCTCCCCCCCCCCCCCCTTTAATAATAATAATAAACACTATCCATCCCTATTTGTGCCTTCATCATCTCTTCATCCACCTGTTAAGTGCTACAGAACCTTGGGGGGGTAGGGGGAGTTAAAGGACATAATGATACACAGATACACATAATGTTCCTGGTTGTGATGCTAGTCTGTGCCCTCAAAATTAATAATAATAATAATTAAATAAACTACTATGGAAAAGTAAGCTGCAACAATGAGATTATTACTAGGTCTGGTGAACAATTCTATGTGCATTTCACTCGATATTAAAATAAAAACAAACATTGCTCTCAGTGGCCATTTTTTCCTTTCCAAACATCCTGATCAGCATAAATGGGAAGGAGAAGGGGGAGGAAAAGGTAGTGGGAGAGGAGAAGGGAGGGGAGGGATTATGAGGATCACCTGAAAAATGACAGGTTATCTCAGAGTTCAGTCACTACTGGCCAGATGTGCAGAGGAAAAATAGGATGACACTGTTAATATATAGCTTATTTTAGGGATTTTTTACCTAGTTTACATCATGCTACAGATTGTTTTCAAAAATTTTAGTACAGAAAATAGTTTTTCAGATTTTTACTTTTTATCTTATATGACAAACATTAGCATCTTGCCTTCAGCATATCCAGACTTTCTTTCTACCCTATTTCCTCTTCAAGCATAATAAAATAAGCTAATATAAATGCTACTTGTAAATCCACACATAAAGTAACTATTATTTTCTCTTACTTGACACTTCTGATGACTGATATTACTACACTAAAATTTTGTTAGAGGAAAGAGGGAACTATCACATGGAGATAAGAATTTACTGTAAATCTAATTAAAATCTTAACAACCTAATCAAAACACAACAGCTATTATTCATCTAGTTATGACAGTACTATCACTTACAGTCCAAATTAATTCTGAAAAGCCTCATTAGCAGTACCCTTAAAGTTATTTTAAAGTAACATTTCCCGCTTTCTCTCCCTTTTTTCTGCTGTGACGCTCACCCTTCCAATGACCCTCTAAACCCCAAGACTGACAGTTTTATTCTTTCTCAGGAAGAATGGGGTGCATGTGGGGGGCTGTTGGTACAAGGGAGGGGGTTATGACAAATTATCAGCATTCTGAGATCCCTATGTGAAAGACTATGAAGACAGGAGCTTTCTCTTCCTCAGTCTGGAGTCACTTTTAAACCTTCTTTTATCACAGTTCACTGTCTTCCTAACCTTTTGCAGCTGTCATTACTATACCTCCATTACCCACAGACTCCCCACCTTGGTCAGATTGGTGTTGTATTGGGAGTACTAAAGAGTAGAACTAAAATGGGATACTCTGTACGCACTGCTATTCTCATCAACTGCTAAAGCAAACTGAACCCAGATGAAGCTATGGAAAGCCCAGATGAGTGTGGAGATCCTGTGATAGAGGGGCAGTGCAAAGCCAACCTGTTATTAAACATGGCAAAATCATATTTACTGGGTTACATTATAATCCCTTGATCAAATTTCACTTGAGAGAATTGGCCAGTGGAAAGCACAACTGTGGCAAATTCCTTGTAGTGAGTCAGCCACTTCAACACTTCTCCCAGTGACTCAGGAGGAACACAAAGAAGTAGTTAGGATTTCTATGGTTATTGATTTTTTTTTTTTCAGCTCCCTCTGTAAAGCTGACTGAAAATGTAAGTTAACAATTTTGCTGCTGATGACTTTTTTGGTGACTTTTTTGGATTCTTGTGGTAGCACAATTTTTTCCTCTGTATTATGTCTGATAAGAAAGAACAAGAGACATCTAAGACAGGGGTCACGCTCTTCTGAGTTGCAACAGTTAATGGGAACTGTCAGCCTGCAGCTGTTAATGTTAGCACTGATTTTAGCATAACAAATCTTCAGCTAATATTTAGAATATAAGGATATGAGAGGTTTAGAGGGCAGTCAGAAGAGAATTTAAATTTATTTGCTACTATGACTTTTTCATCTAAAATGCTAGATTAATATTGTTATAAAGCATTGCATGTAAGCTGAACATCACATACTCTTCTTCCTTTGAAAATGAAAACTTTGACCTCAAAAAATTTTTGTAAGCAATTTAAATTTCACTGATGAATAGCTAATATGAATTTAAGCCCTCTTTTTTTTTGTGTGTGTATATATTTTTTTTTGTTATTGCTTTTTTTCTTTTCTTTTCTTTTCTTTTCTTTTAGAAAGTACTTGGAGATGCTTCCCAATAGCAAATGAGTTCCTTGAAATCTGTAAAAGCAGATCATGGATTTCTTTCCTGTTTTCGCTTTTGTCCTAAAATCTTTCTGCACTTTATGACAAAAGTACCAAAAGTTTGGAAAAAAACGTTGAAACTGTTAAGAAGTGGTTCATCACTGAAAAACAGCACTAACCAGAGAACAAAGAAAAAGGTAACCAGGCTAACACCTGAAGGCAAATGGATTTGAAGTGCCCCACCTCACACACTCCACCTGGTTCACGGTCTTCCATAGGAATGATAAACAAGAAATAATTGGCTGCTTCTGACTGCCCAGTCATAACAGGTAAGCAAATAATCTTTTACCCTAAGTAAAGAAGAAAGAAGCATTTTTTATTATTATTATTTTATTTTATTTTTTAGTCTGGTGTTATGAAAAATCTCAGTCTGGTACTTCTTGGATCAGAAAATGACACTCCTTCAGGTTTTTAACTTCCCCCTTTGTAAACAAAACACTTTTCCCAAATGGTGTTTGTTTTTCACCTGTAATAAATATTGTAGTTATTTTGAGAGCTACAATAAAATGTTGTAGAAGATGTAATCATCTTTTTCACAGAAATGAGAACATCCAGTTTACTATTTCTGAACTACTACAGTAGAGTTGGGTGACTATGTCTAGAAGGCAAGTGAAATATAAGCAAAATATGAGTGTATTTTATGAAAACATGGCTTAAGTCTGTATGTTAGTGGGTCTTCCAGAATGTTAGTTGTATCTGTTAGCATAAAATTCCTGTAAACCCCCCTTTACAAGACATTGTGCAAGCTATATTTCTAGAAATGGCAAAATAGGGTTGTCAACATGAAGTATTTTGCATCCAACTGTAGTCTACCTAGGTCAAAGCTAAAAGTTGTGCCAACATCTTCAACAAATGAGAGAGAAGAATTAAATTAAAGCAAAAACATTGAACCATAAAACAACATATAAGCATGAACAGTTAATTACAGTAGATTCCAGAAAGTTAAAAATGATTCAGAGAAAGGTGCACATAAGAGACTCAGAATTGCATAGGAGCATGTCAATAACAGTGACATAAAAGGAATCAGATACACAAATTAGATGGATATTTATCAAGAGAAAAATAGTTTTAACGTAAAATAGTGAATCTTCCACACTGATTCTTAGCCCTAATGTTTGCTTTATTCACTCTGGAGTTTTTTAAAAAAATGTATAAAACTCATTCCCTGCATTTTTATATGCTAAGTTTCTTTATCTGATTTTCTTTTCTCCATGTGCTTTTGAACATAGACTCTGTTAAAAAAAAAAAAAAAAAAAAATCTATATAGACTTTTTAATCTTCTATTTATTTTATTTTTCTTTTACTTAAATATAAGTTTCTACATTTTCTAATATTACCTTTAGTCCTGATTTTCTCTGCACACAAAAATCTTCTCACAGAAAAATTATTTTCATTTTTCAGGTTAAATTAATATTCCCTAGGGCATTCAATTATTATTTACTGGCTTGGAGAGAAATCTGTGAACCTTACAGAAGCATTTCATATGCAAGCAACTGTTTCCTTATAAACCGATTAACTGATAAAGGTGATTTTTACTAATATATATATATGTAGAAGTAGTCAATATTTTGTAAAGTGGCCCTAATGTGGTGTTTTTGTGTTGTTGTTGTTTTGTGTTTTTGTTGTTGTTGTTTTTTTATGTGAGGAAAAAAAATGAATACAATATACAAAATGCATTTTTTTTCTTTAAGAGTAATGTTTTCTCATGAATAAATTGAAAAAAAAAAAAAAAAAATTGAGTATTCTCCAACACATCATTAACAGAAGTTAGTTTTCAGTAACAATATTTTCATAAGATTAATGGTATTTGTTAGCACATTGCTACAGCAATTTAATATATGTTAATCCCATTGGCACTGCTACTTTTAACTGTAAAATAATACAGATGTAATACAGTGGCAAATGAAAGATACTCACTCTGATCGATGTTATCTTCACTCTGTTTAGTAATCAAACAAGAAAACAAGTGGTCACCATATCTGAGATACTGATCCATCTAGAAAATATACTCATTTATAGCATTACAGCTTTCTTTAATAGTATAGAAGTTTGACTTCACTAAAATACTGGCAAGAGTCTGTTCCTTTCCCAGGGCTGGGTCAGTATTTTCATGTATAAACTGAAGCAGTGTCACTTTAATTATGTTTCATTGCAGTCACCCAACCCAATATTTTACTACTGAGAAACAAGTAATGAGTAGTTCTCTGTGAAGATCCTTACTCTCTCAATCATAGTACTTTTTAAAAATTGGGAGGGAAATAAACTAACAATTATCTAGTCCAACTATTACCAGCTTAGAATTTCTTATTGTAATGTTTTCAGTCTTTTGTTCAATTTTGTTTTAGGAGCCCCATGTAATATGGCTTCCACTATTTCCATGGGGAGGCCATTCAATTTAAAAAAGAAATAATGACAGCTCTTAAGAGGGTTCCCTCCACCCCCAACCTTAATTTAGGCTCACTGAATGATCTGCATCCTTTGGGCATATTTGCTCAAGGTGACATTAGAGAAGACTGGTAAGCGAGCACACTGCTTCAAAATATTCAGGCTAAAAATTCCACCCAAACACACTGACATTTAAAAGCATCACTGCACCTAGCACAGTTAGTTTGGGACTGTGTATTTTAAAGGACGTCCCTGTTATAAAGGATACTAACATTCAGACATTGAGTCATTTTAATACTTTCAGCCTATAATATAATAAAACTCAAAAATATAGAGTAAGGTCTTTAGTGACTCTCACAGAAGACTAAGCTTGCAAACTGCAATAACGTGTGTTTTGTTTTGCTGATTTTTGGCAAAACCAGTATGGATGAATAAGATGTTAGACATAGTACTCTAGACTCTTCTTTTGTACACTCTTATGTGCATACTTGATTTCCATTATTTTATTCCTGATGACAACCTGGAGTTGAAGGACAATATCTGTCTGATGTGAACCAGTTATCATCCATTCATCCAGTCAGTCACATCTACACATAGAAATTCTGGCATCATAGAATCATAGAATCATAGAATATCCTGAGTTGGAAGGGACCCTTAAGGATCATCAAGTCCAACTCTTGACACCGCACAGGTCTACCCAAAAGTTCAGACCATGTGATTAAGTGCACAGTCCAATCTCTTCTTAAATTCAGACAGGCTCGGTGCAGTGACCACTTCCCTGGGGAGCCTGTTCCAGTGTGCAACCACCCTCTCTGTGAAGAACCCCCTCCTGACGTCCAGCCTAAATTTCCCCTGCCTCAGCTTAACCCCGTTCCCGCGGGTCCTGTCACTAGTGTTAATGGAGAAAAGGTCTCCTGCCTCTTGACAACCCCTTACGAGGAAGTTGTAGACTGCGATGAGGTCTCCCCTCAGCCTCCTCTTCTCCAGGCTGAACAGGCCCAGTGACCTCAGCCGTTCCTCGTACGTCTTCCCCTCCAGGCCTTTCACCATCTTCGTAGCCCTCCTCTGGACACTCTCCAACAGTTTCATGTCCTTTTTATACTGTGGTGCCCAGAACTGCACACAGTACTCGAGGTGAGGCCGCACCAGCGCAGAGTAGAGCGGGACAATCACCTCCCTTGACCTACTAGCGATGCCGTTCTTGATGCACCCCAGGATACGATTGGCCCTCCTGGCTGCCAGGGCACACTGCTGGCTCATATTCAACTTGCTGTCTACCACGACCCCCAGATCCCTCTCTTCTAGGCTGCTCTCCAGCGTCTCATCGCCCAGTCTGTACATGCAGCCAGGGTTTCCCCGTCCCAGGTGCAGGACCCGGCACTTGCTCTTATTGAACTTCATGCGGTTGGTGATCGCCCAGCTCTCCAACCTGTCCAGATCCTTCTGCAAGGCCTTTACGCCCTCATTTGAGTCCACAACTCCTCCAAGTTTGGTGTCATCAGCAAACTTGCTCAAAATACCCTCTATTCCTACATCCAGATCATTTATAAAAATATTATCGCCATGCATAAAAATATTATGCATCGCCATGAAACGGTCCAAAAAATGTCTTCAGCTATTCTTGTTCTACTAAATTTGCAGTGCCAAGGAGTGTTTTGCAGAAAGGTATTGAGACAGTCATCTATATGCTTAAATTCACAGAGCAGTCCCTGACTACTTAGGAACCCTTCACATCCCATTCAGTCCATACTCTTCATCATCTGCTATATATTACTAAAGTTTTGACTTCTATCTCTAACAGTGACAACAGCCTTTATTACCTTCTGAATGCACAGTCTGATAAATATTTCTGTGTTTCATCAGGCAGTCTCTCATATCTGTCAATTTCACTGTAAGTCACCTCTCAATCTCATCAAAGCCACCTCTCTATTGCCTTCTAAATTTCTGAAAATTCTCCTCTGTAACATAGCCATAGGAATAAAATATAAAATATAATAATAATAATAATAATAGTAATAATAAAATAAAAATAAAATAAATTAAGGTAGGGTAAGGTAAAGTAAGATAAGGTAAGATAAGATAAAAGATATGATAAAAATATATGATAAGTTAAGACAAACCAAATTGACAGCCCAAATAGACAGCTGGAAAGCAGCTCTGCAGAGAAGGATCTGCAAGTCCTGGTGGACAGCAGGAAAACCATGAACCAGCAATGTGCCTTTGTGACCAAGAAGGCTGACAGTATCTTAGGCTGCATTAAGTTGAGTGTTGCCAGCAGGTCGAGGGCAGTAATCCTGCTCCTGCTCAGCCCTGGTGAGGCCACACCTGGAGTATTGTGTCCAAATCTGGGTTCCCCAGCACAAGAGGGACAGGGAACTACTGGATCGGGTCCAGAGGAGGACTACTAAGATGGTTAAGGGACTGGAGTACCTGTCATACGAGGACAGGCTGAGAGATCTGGGCCCTGTTTAGCCTGGAAAAGACAAGACTGGGGGGAAAAGACAAGACTGGGACAAGACTTGATCTCATCAATGCATACAAATACATACATCAATGCATACAAATATCTAAGGGGAAGGTGTCAAGAGGATGGGGCCAGACTCCTTTTAGTGGTTCCCAGTGAGAAGACAAGATGTAACAGGCACAAGATAAGCACAGGAAGTTCTGGGTGAATATGAACATTTCTTTACTGTGAGGGTGACAGAGCATTAGAACAGGTTACCCAGAGAGGTTGTGGAGTCTCCCTCCTTCTTTGGAGATGTTCAAAACCTGCCTGGATGCAATCCTGTGTAATGTGCACTAGGTGACATGCTCGGCAGGGGGATCAGACCAGATGAACTCCAGAGGTCCCTTCCAACATCAAGCATTCTGTGATTCTGTGACATCAGGTAGACACGTCTTATGTTGAGATCACTACACATTGCAGTGATCATCGTTGTACGTTATAATTTGGTTTACTTCCCTTCTGAGAGCACCCATCTCAATTATTGTCTCTGTTCTGACAGGTCATCGTCCTTCTTTTCAGATAAAGGCTTTACCTTAAAGCAAATAGTAAGCTGAACTAATATGACCATAGATAACATGAGAGACTGTCACAATCGTCTCTGGAAATCTTGAATATATCTTATAATATGGAAATATTATCCTTTATTTTCTTCATTTTACCAGAGGTACACACAAGATAATACATCAAAATAAACTGGCTAAGTTTCAAATAGATATGTTTGGGATTACTTCTTCTTACAGAACATTACTTTTCCATTACTCTTTAAAATATTGATTTGTTTTAACATCATAGGAATTAGCAAGTTTATACATTTCCAAAAATGCAAAGGCATCCTACTTTGGCATTACTAATATATGTAGTGGGTTATAAATGAATGAAATATAAATTTGACAAATGGAAACATACTAGAAAACAAAATGAAATTGCATAATATGTTATTTGACCCAATTTTCATTTATCAGTTTACTTCTTTTTTCCTCTCCTCTCCTCTCCTCTCCTCTCCTCTCCTCTCCTCTCCTCTC
>NC_048894.1:102761126-102780438 GCF_011077185.1 Oxyura jamaicensis
TCCTCTCCTCTCCTCTCCTCTCCTCTCCTCTCCTCTCCTCTCCTCTCTCATCAAATTATACTCTAAAGTATCTATATATGTTGTTTAGGTGAGGAGAAAATGGGCAATAGCTGAGAGAATATAAATATGCAAATTTATTCTGTAATTTTTGAGAAATGAATGTACAGAGAAAAGGTAAATTAGCTCTCATTAGCTAATCAGTGGGCAGGGAGTTGCATAAGTGAGAGAAAATATATATATATATATATATGGTATTCCTAAGTCTCCATGCATTTGTATGTGTTGTATGTGATTGGCTGAGACAATTCAATTTCTGTGTAATAATTAAAAGCTACATGGCTTAATGGGAACATCCAGACATTTGAGCAGATAGTATACGTTGCTTATCATCACAAGTTAGAAAAATGCATTCAATTAGTATACTAAAATACTTCCACAACATTTAAATCAGTTGTCAAGGTGAAATGTATTTCCTTCAGTATTTTATTCAGATATAGTTATTTATAAAGAAATAAAGGTTCAGTAAAGGAAGAATAGAAAATAAAATATCCATTTTATTTGTGAAGCAACTGTATAGTTTGGGTTTTGTTTTTTGTTTGTTTATTTTGTTTTTGTTTTCCTTTATTTCTTCTTTTTTTTCTTGGGCAAGGACACACGGAACAACTGCCTGTTAATACATCAAAGTGCTGTTTGAATGCTATTTCTAAAGGCTTTAAGACAAAATTTGAACTGAATAACCCAGCTCAGGAATTGTTTAATAATAAAGTGGAGATACAGTGCATACTTTCTCTTTTTTTAAGGTGCTGATCATTACACAGTGTCATTCTGAAATAGGTTTTCTTTTGATGTCTGTGTATGTGTCTCTATGTATGAAGGCCATTGAAGAAATGACTGTGCTTCTGCTCATTGTAAGGTCTCTTAAATGCTGATTAAATAGCATTAAAATTTTAACTATTTAGTAAGAGAAGTATTTAGTAAGAGAAATAATTGTTATCTAGGGAAAAGAAGGACCCCAGTCTAGAAGCTTCTGAAACAAATATTTGATTTTGGTCATCCCATGTTTTGTAGCTGTGTTACCAATATACAATATGATTTTGCTATAGTTTGATCAAAGGACGTGGAAAATTCCTAACTTTACAGCCTCACTTCCTTTCTCCCTCTTCCCTTCCATACCACAGTATAAATGTTAAAGTCTTTTATGAATAGGATGATCCTATATGCATGACTGTATGAAATGCAAGACTTGGAAGCTATGAATACTGCTAACAAGTTTGAACAACAATCTTCTCTTTAATGTATTTTTTTCATCTGAAAATGATTTCATTTTCATTTTCATCTGAAAATGAATTCTAAATCAGTATATTAGCGATAGTTATTATTTAAGCAACAACAACAACTTTCTCTTGGCTCTGAAAGTCCAAGCACAATGTCATCTGTCAACAAAACTGTAATCAGAAATGTATTTATATTATTTTTAAATTGCTGTATTTAGTTAAATTGAAATCAATCTAAAGTAGTGTTGCTATTGTGTCTGTCTGTCATATCTTCCAGTGTCAATTTGTATTGTAGTTTAGAAATGACCAATTGTATGTGATTTATGCATATGCAATACAAGTGTAGGTAATTTCCACTTCAAACCAAGACGGACATTCTGTGCTCAAAAGTGAAAATATCTGAAATACAAACTACCATTTAGAAAAATGGTACAAATTGTTAGTTGTCTAGTAATATTTATGGTGTCTGCACTTCTTGTTTCCAAAAGACAATGACTCTTTTATAGATTTCCAGATTTGTTCTTGGAGTCCTTCCCTATTTCATAGAGATAAGAGCTCAAAGTTTTTTGATAAGTGCACATGAGGTAAGATGATGTTATAGGAGACATATAGAGTCAAAGCTCAAAAAGAGTTAAAGCTGGACAGTACTGTGGGGGACAATAAAAAGTTTTTGTTTTGTTTTGTTTTTGATATGTTAACAGCAAAAGGTCGACCAGAGAAAACATTGGTCCATTACTTGATAAAGATGGTCAACTCAGAAACAGGGACATAGAAAAAGCAGAGATGCTTAATGCCTTCTTTGCATGTCTTCAACACCACTGATAGGCTCTGCGACCCCAGGTCCCAGAGGGACTGTGAGTTGGAGGACCATGAATGCAGTAAGGATAAACACCCGGTCAACCACAAACTTGTGTGGGATTTGCTGCTCTACCCAGATGAACGCAAGTCTATGGGACTGATGGGATTCAATCCCAGGGTACTCAGAGAGCTGGCTGATATCATCACAAGACCTCTTTAAATTATTATTCAACAGTGTTGGATATATTTAGAGGTCCCTGTTGACTGGAAGCTGGCAACTGTTGGTCCGATTTTCAAGAAGGCAAGAAAGAAGACCCTGGTAATTACAGGCCTGCCAGTCTCACTTCTGTGCCTGATATAGATAAAATTATTTTGGGAATTATTGAAAAACACCTGAAGGACAACACAGTCATTGGTCATAGCCAACAAGGGTTCACAAGGGAAGGGCCCTGCTTAAGAAACTTGATTTCTTTTTATGACAATGTCACCCCTCTATTTGACCAAGAAAAGCCATGTAATCTTTTTGGACATCAGTAAATCTTTCAATACAATTTCTCACGGTGTCCTTCTGGACAAAATGTCCAGCATAGAGCTATATAAAATCATAATGTGATGGGTGAACAATTGGTTGATGAGACAGGCTCTAAGCATTATAGTAAATGGCATTACATCAGGCTGGTGACCAAGGACTAGTAGGGTTCCCTAGGGTTCCATTTTAGGCCAATTCTCTAATGTTTTCATAAATGACTTGGACACAGGACTTGAAGGAATACTAAGTAAGTTTCTGGATGATGCTAAATTGAGAGAAGCCATTGATTTCATCGAGGATAGAGAGGCCTTGCAGAGAGATCTTGACAAATAAGCGATCTGGGCAATTTCCAATAATATGAAGTTTAACAAGATCAAGTACAAGATGCTGTGTTTGGGAAGGGGCAACCCAGGCTATACATATAGACTTGGGGACAAGAGACTGGAGAGCAGCCCCACAGAAGGGGATCTGGGCATTTTGGTTAATGACAAATTGAATATGAGTCAAAAGTGTGTCCTGGCAGCCAGGAGGGACAACCATATTCTGGGGTGCATCAAACACAGCATTGCTAGACAGTTAAGGGAAGCAATTGTCCCGTTCTTCTCTGCCCTGGTGCAGCTTCACCTTTTGTGTAGTTTTGGGCACCACAACATAAGAAGGACATAAAACTATTAGAGAACATCCAAGGGAGGGCTACAAAGATCATGAAGGGTCTACAGGATAAGGCATGTGAGGAGCAGCTGAAGTCACTTAGACTGTTCAGCCTAGAGAAGAGAAGACTTGAGATGAGACCTCATTGCAGGCAATAGCTTCCACAAGAGGGAGCAGAGGGGCAGTCATTGGTCTGTTCTGTCTGGTGATCAGCATTGGTCAGAATGACCAATTGGTCTCAGCATGAGAGAATGGCATGAGGCTGCAACAGTGGAGGCTCAGGTTGGATGTCAGGTAAATGTTTTTCACTGAGAGTATGTTCAGGTACTGGAACAGCCTCCCCAGTGAAACAGTCATGGCATCGAGCCTGCCAGAATTTAAAAAGAATTTGGACAATGCTCTCGTTCAAGAAGCATTTGGACAACACTCTCATGCATATGGTCTAATTTTGGGTGGTGCTGTGTGGAGTCAGGAGTTGGACTCAATGATCTTCGTGGATTCCTTCCAACTTGGGATATTCTATGATTCTATGATATTTTGTACTCATAGGAACAGATGCATTTCTATGGATTATGATGAAGCTGAAAACACAAACACCAGCTGGGAAATTATCTTATATTCATCATATATTTTATGACAATCTTGTTTAAAATCATTTAAAAATCTTTTTATACCAAGTGCAAAAGAAATATTAACATTTTTCAATGGCATAAATATACTACCAGTTTTTTTGAAGACTGTGGTGGGTTGACCTTGTGTGGCTCCCAGATTCCCACCCAGCCACTCTCCCACTCCAGCTACTCAGCAGGATGGGGGGAGAAAAGTGGCATGGAAGAGCTTGTGGGTCAAGATTAAAACTGGGAGATCACTTACCAATGGCCATGATAAGTAATACAGACTCAGCTTGGAGCAGATTAATTTAATTTATTGCCAATTAAAAGTGGGATAGTGAGAAGAAGAAAAAAAAAAAAAAAAAAAAAAGTTTTCCTCCACCCCAGTTTTTCTCAGACAACTTCACTCCTTCATTCCCAGCTCCTCCACCTCCTTCCTGCTCTGGGCAGCACGGTGGGGTAAGGAATAGGGGTTAAGGTCCATTGGAACTCCTCTCTGCTACTCCATCCTCCTCACATCCTTCCTCTGCTCCAGTGTGGGTTCACTCACATGGGGAGAGTCCTTTAGGAACAGACTTCTCCAGTGTGTGTCTCCCTGGTTCCTGCCAGAAACCTACTCCTGAGTGTGCTCTCCACAGACTGCACATACCCCTGTTGCTGTGTGGGCTACAGCTACAGACATCTGCTCTAACTTGGCAAACCATGAGCTGCAGGGGAACAGCCTACAGTCCTCTCCACAGGCTGCAGGAAAACTTCTGCTGTGACATCTGGAGCACCTCTTCCACCTCCTTCTTTACTGACCTTGTTGTCTGTTGCTCTCACATTCTCCTCATTGACCATTTTACCCTTTCTTCCCCAGCCTTATCCCCAAGGCTCCCCCAGAATGAATGCTGGGCCAAGCCATGCCCTGCTGTGAGGCCACTGGAGCCAGATGGAACCAGCACTGTGAAGGATGTTTCATAAATGCTTTGTATTCTTTATTAGATCAGAAAGTACCCTCTGTCTTGGTCTCTTGACTACTATTTTTTCACACCAAACATGATGCAATAAAATTGGTTTCAGAGTGTACATATGGTGAATACAGATGTCCTGATTTTCATCTTGTTACAATCAGTACAATATCAAGCTTCATTCTTATGTTGCTGTAATGTAAATGGTATCAAAATCAGGTGCATGGTTACAATAGCGTGTAATTTTAAACAACTAAATCCTGGCTGGGGAGTGGGGTGCAATTATGTGTGAGGGTTGACCTAGAAAGGCTTCTTTCTTCACAGTAAAGATGAAAAAAAATCACAGTCACAGAACAGCCAAATTTATTTACTATATTTGAAAATAAATATATAAATATAGTGGAAATCTCGTAAGAAAATGAAGAGAAGGTAAATTAAAGCTCATAAGCATTAAACACTTAATACTGTCAAGCACTTTGATTAATAACCATGAATATTCCTTGGTCTATTTTGTCAAACTGGTTCTCCTTTAAAGCATAGCAAAAATAAGTAGTTGATAGAATTGTTTAAGAAGACGTGCTACATATATTTTTCCTGTTGCAGTTTTATTCTCACTTCCATGTTGTTATAGTGTTTTCATCTGTCCAGCGGTTGAAACTAAAAACTGTGCTGACCTGCATTACTCTTCAACAATGTGCTTAAGAGCTCCTAAGAGACTACTTTTTGAAACTATTAAGCTCTTCTGATTTGTAACCTCAGACATAGTTAACCTTGGGCAGAAGCTATATCATTATCTTTATTCAGGAATTTATGAGTAACCACACTAGATGAGAAAACTAGCACATCCAATCTAGTTTCCTTTCTCAGATAACAGTTAAGAAAAAAGGAAATTGGAAAATAAATAAATAAATAAATAAATAACCCAATTTTCTGAGCAATCACAAATGGCCTGACCTGACAATGTAAGAAATTCCTCTTAACACCAGGAATTTTAGACTGTAGTGTGCTTTAAAGGGTAGGAAAAGCTCTCTAATCAGAGAAAAAAAAATGTAATAGAAAATTAATGGTTGTATTATCTTTGCGAGAGTTTTTAGTCCTATGTTTTAATCTGAAGTTTCTGGTGGTACGAAATTTCACATAAGCTGTGTATTATATAAGTCAAATTTTATATATGTACATATATATATATATATATATTTGCCTCTCTTTTTCATTAAATGCCCCCCAGCTTCTGTTGATATCCTTTTTGAATACTTAAAGAAGATAAGAGCATATTCTGAATTGGTCTGTTCATCTTCTTCAATTTCATTTACCACACTGTCATGCCTCGTTGTTCCAGTTATGGTCTGTTCTATTTTCACTAATGAGGTTTCTGGTGGGAAAAAAATTGAAAATGGCCACTGTGTACAAGTCTTTCTGTTGCTGCTGTATCCATATCTGTAAATGCAGTTGTTAAGTTTGAATGCTTTCTGTGTGTATTCTATGAACCTCACTGCTCTGTGAATGCAGTTTAAGGAAAAAGGAAGACCTGGGGAACTATAGACCAATCAGTCTTACCTCTGTGCCTAGCAAGATCATGGAGGAGATCCTCATGGAAACTATGCTCAGGTATATGGAAAACAAGGAAGTCATTGGTGACAGCCCACATGGCTTCACTAAGGGCAGGTCATTCCTGACAAATCTGGTGGTCTTCTATGACAGGGTTACAGCACTTGTGGATAGCGGAAGAGATACTGACATCATCTACCTGGACTTCCACAAAGCATTTGATCCTTGTCTCTAAATTGGAGAAACATGGATTTGATGGATGGATCACTTGGTGGAAATTGGCTGGATTGTTGCACTCAAAATGTTGCAGTCATGGCTCAATGTCCAGGTGGAGATGAATAACAAGTGATGTTCCTCAGGGGTCAGTATTGGGACCAGCACTGTTTAACATCTTTGTCGATGACATGGGTAGTGAGATCGAGTGCACCTTCACAAGTTTGCTGAGGACACCAAACTGTGTGGTGTGGTTGACAGGAAGGAAGGGATGCCATCCAGAGTGACCTAGACAGGCTTGAAAAGTTGGTCTGTGCAAATCTTATGAGATTCAACAAGGCCAAGGTCCTGCATCTGGGCCGGGACAATCCCCAGCACAAATACAGGCTGGGTGGAAAATGGATTGAGAACAACCCTGAGGAGATGGACCTGGGGGTGTTTGCATCCCAAAAACCCCATCCCATGTATCCTGGGATGCATCAAAAGAAACATGACTAGTGGGTCAAGGAAGGTGATTATCTGTCTCTTCTCTTGTGAGACACCCACCTGGAGCAGTGCACTCAGCTCTGGGGCCCCCAGCACAAGAAGGACATGCAAGTGTTAAAACAAGTCCAGAGGAGGGGCACAAAGATGATCACATCTCCTCTGAAGAGAGGCTGATAGACTTCAGGTTTTTCAGCCTGGAGAAGAGCAGGCTCCAGGGAGACCTTATAGTTATGTTCTAATACCTACTGGAAAGCTGGGGTGTGTCAGCATGTGTAGTGATAGAAGTAGGATTAATGGTTTTAAATAAAAAAAATAAAAATAAAAATAAAAATTATTTTGATTAGATATTAGGAGTAAATCCTTCACTTAGAAGGCACAGGTTGCCCAGAGAAGCTGTGGATGCCCCAGCCTTGGAAGTGTTCAAGGCCAGGTTGGATGGGGCTTTGAGCAACCTGGTCTAGTGGAAGGTGTCCCTGGCCATGGCAATAGGGTTGTTATTAGATGATCTGTAAGGCCACTTCCAACCCAAACCATTCTATGATTCTCTGATTCTGTCTCAGAAAACTACTGGTAAGACTTTTTAAAAATGCATCTGTTGTATAGGTCTCCTATACATTGAGCTGAATGGGCTGAAATCATTAACTACATTATGAGTTAATATACATTTGATGTCCTTGCTAAAGGAGGAGAAAGTACAAAGTAACATGAGAACTAAGGCTATTTATATGTTTGTTTGTGTGTTCGTTTGTTTTTGTTTTCTAAGTGTCCATTGATTATGGACAGAGTGAGTTTGAATTTCTAGAGAATTATCTACCAGAAATGTAAATGGAAAACATATTGGTCCAGATTTTTTTCACTTCAATGTTCTCTTGCTGTGCTCCCTTTACAATCCTTTCCAGATTCTTTTATGGACCAAAACCAAACTATGTGAACTCAAGATGTCTTCCAGGAGGCCAATTCCAATGTCTTTTCCCTTCTGTTCTCTAATATTATTATGACAAGCATTACAACAGAAATTAGGGATGTTCAGTATCTTTCAATATAAGCTCATATTTTCTCAAAAACAAACGTCATATTGGTCTCAATCTTTTACACAGCAAAGTAACACCACCTGAGAAATGTATGAGGAAGTGTATGTATCATGACATGTTTTGAACTCCCTAGAATTATATATATATATAGAGAGAGAGAGATATAGTACTGTGTCTTAAGCTTTTGTCTTATGCATTTTATTGCAGGTTATTTTTGTTTGTTTGTTTCTGTTTGCTTTTTTTGTTTTGTTTGTTTGTTTGTTACATCTTAATTATGAATATCCACCTTTTATGTTTTGTTAGGTATGGTTGCCATATTGAGGCAAATAATTTGTTTTTACAGCTTCTAAAGTTAAATGCTATTGTACTTGTTCTTTCCTTTATGTTAAAGGAAACATAAAGGAAACATAAAGGAAACATTGTGTCTAATCTTCTGTATATTTATTTTGAGTCGACATTCTTTGTTCTTTGAGCCTTTACACTCTTTTATCACTGTTTTAATATTTTTAGAAATTAAAGGGAAAGAATGACAAAAATATCTACAAAGCTTAAAAGAATAAGGCATTTTGTTCACCCTGATAAACTTTCTTCTTCCTCTAAAGCCTTTGTTTACAATTTTTCTTCTTTTTTTTTTTCTTTAATTATGAAATAAATGTTTTGTTTGTTTGTTTGTTTTACTATAAGCATACGATAATTCCTGTGAACCCTGTGCTTATTTCAAGATTCTTATAAAAGAGCTACTCTTGAAAAGCTCCCATTTGAAATGGTTCTGCTCATTGAAAAGATATCATCAATAAGGGACTTAAAAGGGGCTTATCTTTCAAATTAGGATAAACTTTTTAAGTGTGTCCATAGCAGCTCCTAAAGTGTTCTTTACAAAGCTTCTAAGATTGTTTTCTACTTCCACTAAATCAAAGATACTTTTCCTCTCTGTAACAGATACACTTACAACTGTCTTCTTCAGAACCTGACTTACCGTCTCTGCATGACCTACAAGTGATAAATTACTTACGAATCCTGCTTGCTGTCATGACTTATTAATATCCCAAAGCCCTTTTAGTCACTTATCAAATACATTTATGAAGATCTTGTTGTAGAAAATCAAAAATAAGCCATTAGAAATACAGCTCTTGGGGTCGTTGATGTTTCATTCCTTAACTGAAAACAGTTTATTTGAATTTCTGCAACACCTGAATATTTACATGCTACATATGCTACATATGCTACAGTCTTTTACTTTAGAGTGACTTAAATAATGGATGGGAGAAAGCAAGCTTTTCAGGGAGTATCCAAAATTTAGCAAGAGTCTGAAAAGTCAATAGGAAATGTGAGGCAAGATCCATAAAAAGCTGCAAGAACAGTAAAACAGAGTTTAGGTATCAATTAGTGTTCTTATGATCTCTCTGGCCTGAGTCATAAAAAATTGTGGAGGAGGTGGTGTTCTTTTTTATTTATTTATTTATTTATTTCTCTCCATAGCTCAATCATCAGAATATTCAGAAGCTGACAAAATAAAGATGTGAGAAACACAAACTCTTACTCTGCATAGGAGGATATGAAATTGCATCTCTCTGTGTCAAACATTTCATTTACCAGATAGTGAGATGTTTTCCATCTCTTCTGACTGAAGGTGCTCACATCACATTAAACGTGAGCTGGCCAATAAAAATTAAGAAGAAAGAGAAAGGCTCTCTAGCCTTGTCATATAAGGTCCAGCAGGATGTGACAAGACATGAGATTGGACATATGCTCCCCACTCTTCAACTACCTTACTTAGCAGTGCAATTTAGATATGATCTAGGATATCAGACAGCCACACAGGACTGGTAGATAGGACACTGGGATTTACAAGAAACCTAAGCATTTCTAAAGATATAATGAGATGGCAGGATTGAAGTAAAAATGTAAAGTGATATGTAAAGTGATACTACTCTCTTACATTTAAATAAGCCAATCCAACACTAGTAATTTATTCTTTAAGTAAACTTAATATAAGTAAAGTTCACATTGCTTTAAAGAGAGCTCTATCATATCATCATGACAGGTATACAACCTCTCTCTAACAAAATAGTCTATTGCCTTTGTATTCAAATTATTATTGTAGCATGTCTAACACTATGGTAGTTTCCAAGAGGCCTTTTCAACAAAAGGAGATAGCATAGTCCAGATCAGGGTGAAAGAGTGCAGTTTGGATGACACCCAATAATCTGACAATTCTTGACATTATCCTCTCCAAGTACGACAAAGCCCATATGCTCCAGTGTACTGAAAAGCACTAGGTGAGCAGAGAGGTCTGGGCAAGCTTATGAAGTGTGGTGGTTTCACTGTGATGGACAGATGAACTCCACCACAACCTCTCTCTTACTCCCACTCTAAGGGTGAAATAAGGTGTGATTGTGTAGTGGGTTTACGTGACAAGGTTTTGGTAACAGGGGGGCATAGGGGTGGCTTCTGTGAGAAGGATCTAGAAGCTGCCCCATGTTTGGCAAGGGCCACACTGCTGATCAGAGCTGAGCCAATAAGGGATGTTGTTTTGTGCCTCTGTGAGAGCATATTTAAGACAGGGAAAAAAAATGCTGCTCCACACAGCAGCTGGGAGAGTGAGAGGAGTGAGGAACAGCCTTGCAGGCGCCAAGGTCAGTGAAGAAGGAGGGGGAGAGGTGCTTCAGGCACCGGAACAGAAGTCCCCTGCGGCCTGTGGTGAGGACCATGGTGAAGCAGGCTGTCCCTCTGCAGCCCATGGAGTACAACGATGGAGCAGGGTTCCATGCTGCAGCCCGTGGAGGAGACCACGGTGGAGCAGGTGGACCTGCACTGACGGAGACTGCGGCCTGTAGAGGACCCTGCTGGAGCAGATTCCAGGCCGGACCTGTAGGCTATGGAGAGGAGACCACACAGGAGCAGGTGACCTGGCAGGAGCTGCTGCCCAAGGGGGACCAATGTTGGAGCAGTTTGTTCCTGAGGAATGGACCCCATGGCACGGACCCATATCTGGAGCAGTTCTTGAAGAGCTGCTGCCTGTGGAAAGCCCACGCTGGATCAGTTCAGAAAGGACTGTATCCCGTGGGAGGGACCCCACAGCACAGGGGACGAGAGTGACTAAGAAGGAGGGTCAGCAAAGAAGTGCTATAGACTGACCATAACCCACATTCCCCTGCGCCACTCGGGGAGAGGAGGTGGAAGAGGGTGGATGGAGGGGAAGGTGCTTTTGGTTTCTTTCCTTTGTTTCTCACTAACTTGTTAGTAATAGGCAATATCTTACTATCTCCCTATGCTGAGTCTGTTTTGCCCGTCACAATAATTACTGTGTGATCACCTCGTCCTTATCTCAACCCCTGAGCCCCTTTCATCATACTTTCTCCCCACTCCTCTTTGAAGGGGGAAGGAGTGAGATAGCGATTGTGGTGGAGCTTGGCCGCCCACCCGAGTAAAACCACCACAGATGGGAAAGACAAAAGTTCATATATTGAGATAAGGATAATTTAATTAAAGGAAAAAGAAAGAGAGAAAAAAAGAAACAGACAAACAAAAATAAAAGCAAAGTCCATGTGGAAGAAAATACAAAGAAAACAATTATTCTCTGCTTCTTATCAGCCAGTGATGTTCAGTCATGTCTTGGCAAGTAAGACCTCAATAAATACGCTTAGTGGTTGTTCAAGAGGACAGACGTTTTCATAACAAATGTTCCCCTTCTCCTTCCGCTTTTACAGCTTCTGTTGCTGTGTGCAACATTATATGATATGGAATATCCCTTTGATTGGTTTAGGTCAGCTGCCCTGGCAGTGTCCTCACACCTCTTGCCCACCCCCACCCTCCTGGCTTTTTGGGGTTTGGAGACAAATTTGCTACTGTGCCAGCACTGCTCAGCAATAGAAAAAACATTGGTGTGATATCAGTGCTGTTCCAACTACAACTGAAGAGCACAGCACTACATGGGCTTCTGTGGGAAAAGTTAACTCCATCCTAGACAGACACAGTAAAATCTACACCCCTTATTCTATACTATTTATGTGACACTCAGGTTCTACATTAGTATATTTGTATCCTCTGATCACTGTTATGTCCAACATAAAGATGTGCACACTCATCACCACTGTTCCCTGTCCCTTAACAGATAGATAGGAACTATTTTTGCCATTCTATTGGCCTCTCCAAAAATGTCCCTAAGAACCAGTGAGTACTTAGGACTCATCTGCCAAGGCAGAGTCAGCTCACGACAGAAGAAGTAGGATTTCTGGATGCCAGCACCAACTTAGCTTGAGTTATTGCTTCACTCATCTGGTTACTTGCAAAGTTTACCTGTTGTTAGTTCTTCAGTGTCTTCCTACAACATATAACTCAGATTTCAGGTTAGTTTCTCCCAGAGTTAAATCTCCTTGAGGCACACACCTGATATCCCCATCCTTTCATATCACCCACTAACTGCACCCATGTCCTTGGGTAAAGACAATCCTACAAATGGATTTGCCTTTTCCCAAGGTAGGAGTAATCCACACTACCTTCCCCAGCCACATGCACTATGGGACTTTATCTCCTCCTGTACTGTGTAGGGGCTTTGTTTCAGCAGGACCAGAATGGCTGTCAAATCTTCTGGTGTTAACTAGCCAAGGGGCTTCTCCTAAATTCATATCCCTGTGTTTCCATGCCCCAGCCCCCAATACCCATGGTATAGCTTTTAACAGTCCATTATACAGGAGACCACGGTGGATCAGGTGGACCTGCACTGATGGAGGCTGCGGCCTGTAGAGGACCCCCGCCAGAGCAGATTCTGGGCTGGACCTGTGGCTTGTGGATAGGAGACCACACAGGAACAGGTGACCTGGCAGGAGCTGCTGCCCAAGGGGGACCGAGGTTGGAGCAGTTTGCTCCTGATGGATGGACCCCGTGGTACGGACCCATATCTGGAGCAGTTCTTGAAGAGCTGCTGCCTGTGAGAAGCCCATGCAGGATCAGTTCAGGAAGGATCACGTGGTAGGGACCCCATGGTGCAGGGGACGAGAGTGACTGAGAAGGAGAGGCAGAGACAAAATGCCATAGACTGATCACAACCCCCATTCTCCCGTTACCCTGCGCCGCTCGGGGGGGAGGAGGTGTAAGAGGGTGAATGGGAGGGGAAGGTGTTTTTGGTTTCTTTCCTTTGTTTCTCACTTCTCTAGCTTGTTAGTAATAGGCAATAAATCTTACTGTCTCCCTGTGCTGAGTCTGTTTTGCCCGTCATGATAATTGTTGAATAATCTCCCCATCCTTATCTCAACCCTTGAGCCCTTTGCATCATATTATCTCCCCCTTTCCCTTTGAGGAGGGGGAGGGAGAGAACAGCTGAGATTGGGCTTGGCTGCCCACCCAAGTAAAACCACCACACTTCCACGACTCATTGAGTGAGACTCCACACCACAGCTTTATACTTTTAATGGTCTCCTACAACACAACAGGATTCATTAATGAACAAAACATAATGGTTTTCATCTTCTGATAATTCATTATATGGCGGTGCCTCTTGGGCACAAGTAACCTCCTTAGGTGATACTCCAAAATTTCTGCCTTCCAGCCAAACCATGATCTGTTCCAGGATTCCTAAGTGGTTGAGTTTCCCCATTCCAGCCCATTGTATAATTAAAGCTACCCACTTACTCCATGTAGCATAGCATAGGTACTTTTGGTGCCAAGATTAGCTGTGCTTCTGTAGCAACAACTTCTGAAGCAACTTGAACCCCCTCACATACTTTCAGTATCTATTTTTCAGTCAGGGTGTAGAGTGGGCTTCTGATCCTCAATGCCATCAGCTCTAGAACTCCAGAGGTCAACCTCAAGCTATTTATAACTAGTCCACAGGAAAAAAAAAAAAAAAAAAAAAAAAAAAAAAGTATGTACCATTCCTTATATCTTCCACCAACTGAAACTGACTTCCAGAGGAGGAAAGAGAGTGTAGATGTTAATATTCTCTGAGATGGTTCCTGAAAGACAGAAATGATATTGGGGCAAGGTCTGAATACTAGATTAAGCTTGACGCCAGTGCTTTACAAAACCTAGCTCAAGGATAAAGGTTGGAAAGTACAGGTGGAACCAATCTTATTGTAAAGATTTGACAACTCTGAGGCTTATCCCTTATTAAAAATATTTATATAAAACCATAGTGAAAAACTTTCCTATAAATCTTAATCTGGGGAATGGGATAACAATCTTGAAATCTCCTAAGAAGCAGCACAGTCTGTTGAAGAACCTCTGTGCTGTCCTCAGTAACTACACTTGTATAAACTGCTTAGGCCTTCTTGTGTTGCTAAATCTGATACACTTGGCCCATAGGATCTGGATAGGCTGCACCGATGGGCTGGGGTCAACTGCATGAAGTTTAACAAGGCCAAGTGCCGGGTCCTGCACCTGGGGCGTAATAATCCCAGGCAGAGCTACAGGCTGGGAGATGAGTGGTTGGAGAGCTGCCAGGCGGAGAAGGACCTGGGAGTGATAGTGGACAGTCGGCTGAATATGAGCCAGCAGTGTGCTCAGGTGGCCAAGAAGGCCAACAGCATCCTGGCTTGCATAAGAAACAGTGTGACCAGCAGGGCTAGGGAGGTGATCGTCCCCCTGTACTCGGCTCTGGTGAGGCCGTACCTCGACTACTGTGTTCAGTTTTGGGCCCCTCGCTACAAGAAGGACATCGAGGTGCTTGAGCGGGTCCAAAGAAGGGCGACGAAGCTGGTGAGGGGCCTGGAGAACAAGTCCTACGAGGAGCGGCTGAGGGAGCTGGGCTTGTTCAGCCTGGAGAAGAGGAGGCTCAGGGGCGACCTTATCGCTCTCTACAGATACCTTAAAGGAGGCTGTAGAGAGGTGGGGGTTGGCCTGTTCTCCCACGTGCCTGGTGACAGGACGAGGGGGAATGGGCTTAAGTTGCGCCAGGGGAGTTTTAGGAGAGATGTTAGGAAGAGCTTCTTTACTGAAAGGGTTGTGAGGCATTGGAACAGGCTGCCCAGGGAAGTGGTGGAGTCACCATCCCTGGAGGTCTTTAAAAGACGTTTAGATGTAGAGCTTAGGGATATGGTTTAGTGGGGACTGTTAGTGTTAGGTTAGAGGTTGGACTCGATGATCTTGAGGTCTCTTCCAACCTAGAAATTCTGTGATTCTGTGATTCTGTGATAAACCATTGGTCCATTTCTACAGGCAGCTGGCAGAAGTTGCGAAATCGTCAGCGCTGGTTCTTGTGGGGGACTTCAACTTCCCTGACATATCCTGGAAGCACAACACAGCCCAGAGGAAGCAGTCTAGGAGGTTTCTGGAGAGCGTGGAAGATAGCTTCCTGACACAGCTGGTTAGTGAGCCTACCAGGGGTGGCGCCCTGCTAGACCTTCTCTTCACAAACAGAGAAGGACTGGTGGAGGATGTGATTGTCGGGAGCTGTCTTGGGCAGAGTGACCATGAAATGGTGGAGTTCTCTATTCTTGGCAAGGCCAGGAAGGGGACCAGTAAAACCACTGTACTGGACTTTTGGAGGGCTGACTTTGTGCTGCTGAGGACGCTGGTTGGTAGAGTCCCTTGGGAGGCGGTTCTGAAGGGCAGAGGAGTCCAGGAAGGCTGGGCGCTCTTCAAGAGGGAAATCTTAATGGCGCAGGAACGGTCTGTCCCCACGTGCCCAAAGACGAGCTGGCGGGGAAGAAGACCAGCCTGGCTGAACAGAGAATTGTGGCTCGAGCTTAGAAGAAAAAAGAGGGCTTATAAACTTTGGAAAAGTGGGCAGGCCACTAGGGAGGACTATAAGGATATCGCAAGGCTGTGCAGGGACAAAATTAGAAAAGCCAAAGCTCATCTGGAGCTCAATCTGGCTACTGCCGTTAAAGATAACAAAAAATGTTTTTATAAATACATCAACACGAAAAGGAGGACTAAGGAGAATCTCCATCCTTTACTGGGTGTGGGGGGAAACTTAGTTACAAGAGATGAGGAAAAGGTGGAGGTGCTTAATGCCTTCTTCGCCTCAGTCTTTAATGGCAATTCCGATTGTTCTCTGGATAGCCAGTACCCTGAACTGGTGGAAGGGGATGGGGAGAGAGATGTGGCCCTCACTATCCATGAAGAAATGGTTGGTGACCTGGTACGGCACTTGGATGAGCACAAGTCGATGGGGCCGGATGGGATCCACCCAAGGGTACTGAGAGAACTGGCAGAGGAGCTGGCCAAGCCGCTTACCATCATTTATCAACAGTCCTGGCTATCGGGGGAGGTCCCAGTTGACTGGCGGCTAGCAAATGTGACGCCCATCTACAAGAAGGGCCGGAGGACTGACCCGGGAAAGTACAGGCCTGTCAGTTTGACCTCAGTGCCAGGGAAGCTCATGGAGCAGATTATCTTGAGAGTCATCACGCAGCACTTGCAGGGCAAGCAGGCGATCAGGCCCAGTCAGCATGGGTTTATGAAGGGCAGGTCCTGCTTGACGAACCTGATCTCCTTCTATGACAAAGTGACGCGCTGGGTGGATGAGGGAAAGGCTGTGGATGTGGTCTACCTTGACTTCAGCAAGGCTTTTGACACCGTTCCCCACAGCATTCTCCTCAAGAAACTGGCTGCTCTTGGCTTGGACTGGCACACGCTTCATTGGGTTAGAAACTGGCTGGATAGCCGGGCCCAGAGAGTTGTGGTAAATGGAGTCAAATCCAGTTGGAGGCCGGTCACTAGTGGCGTTCCCCAGGGCTCGGTGCTGGGGCCGGTCCTCTTCAATATCTTCATTGATGATCTGGATGAGGGCATTGAGAGCACCCTCAGTAAGTTTGCAGATGACACCAAGTTAGGTACGTGTGTCGATCTGCTTGAGGGTAGGAAGGCTCTGCAGGAGGATCTGGATAGGCTGGACAGATGGGCCGAGGTCAACTGCATGAAGTTCAACAAGGCCAAGTGCCAGGTCCTGCACCTGGGGCACAATAACCCCAGGCAGAGCTACAGGCTGGGAGATGAGTGGTTGGAGAGCTGCCAGGCAGAGAAGGACCTGGGAGTGATGGCTGATAGTCGGCTGAATATGAGCCAGCAATGTGCTCAGGTGGCCAAGAAGGCCAACAGCATCCTGGCTTGCATAAGAAACAGTGTGACCAGCAGGGCTAGGGAGGTGATCGTCCCCCTGTACTCAGCTCTGGTGAGGCCGCACCTCAAGTACTGTGTTCAGTTTTGGGCCCTTCGCTACAAGAAGGACATGGAGGTGCTCGAGCAAGTCCAGAGAAGGGCTACGAAGCTGGTGAGGGGCCTGGAGAACAAGTCTTACAAGGAGCGGCTGAGGGAGCTGGGCTTGTTCAGCCTGGAGAAGAGGAGGCTCAGGGGTGACCTTATCGCTCTCTACAGGTACCTCAAGGGAGGCTGTAGCGAGGTGGCGGTTGGTCTGTTCTCCCACGTGCCTGGTGACAGGACGAGGGGGAATGGGCTTAAGTTGCGCCAGGGGAGTTTTAGGTTGGATGTTAGGAAGAACTTCTTTACCGAAAGGGTTGTTAGACATTGGAACGGGCTGCCCAGGGAAGTGGTGGAGTCACCATCCCTGGAGATCTTTAAAAGACGTTTAGATGTAGAGCTTAGGGATATGGTTTAGTGGGGACTGTTAGTGTTGGGTCAGAGGTTGGACTTGATGATCTTGAGGTCTCTTCCAACCTAGAAAATTCAGTGTGATTCTGTGTGATAAAGGTACTAGCATTTGCAAATGCTATGCAAAACAATCAACCAACCAAAAAAGAATATAAATAGGGATTTTTATATTTTACTGGGGTTTCAGAAGAAATAAAAATTAAAGCAGTTAACATTTTATCAAAACATTTAACAATTCTTGATACATTCTCATTTATTGAGAGGGATTACAGACGGTCATAGCCATATCTAAAGCCAGAGTTCATTATATCCTCCATGATATTAACCCAAAAGTACTGTTGAGAGCTTGTTGCTATCAATCTCATTTAAAACAGAATCCACTGCCCCATTCTTTTATCATGGAACAAATAAAGGTGATATAGTATAGCTTGGTAACTGTAATCACAATAAAACTGTGCTTCAATTACAATTGCATATAATTGAGTACCATGTATTCAAAAATAAAACATTCATGTAATATCAAAGACAAAGAGATATTGTTGATCCCGGAAACTATCTACATTAAGTTCAACACTTAAACATTTTAATTTCTTTAAAATTCTTTACAATCAGAGAAATGTCATATATACCTTGTACTCAGGTAGGTTCAAGATACAGTGACAGTGAATAATTGAGCTTTGATTATCCTTAAGGCAGGAGATTCTTTGTGTAGAAACTTATTTTCTAAGTGCAGTAGGTTTCTCAAGGGTTCTATTTCATCTTGCATGAACTTTTAATATATTTTCAGTATCAAGAAAGTCACCAAATCAAATGTGTGAGCTGAAAGCTTCCTAGACATGACCCTTGTGAACTTTTTCCTATCACTGTTAAAAATTTACTGAACTTATGAAAACAGGATACTATTAAGAAGACAAAATTTTGAGACCAGAAAGTTTATGCTTAAGTCATTTCAGATCACTATTTCACTTCTGTATTCTCAGTCACACCAATGCTGGTCTTAAAGGAATACAAACCTACATGACAATTTTACTTAATAAATTTAATGCATACCTTTCCTATTTATCTTCATTCAAAAGTACTTGAGTTCAAAATAAAATTTAAAAAATCAGGTTTAAGAGGTTCATCCAGGAAGATTAAATTACTTAAAACTGAAAGAATGAGAGTGAGTTGTAAACATGAAATCACGGAATTACCTGAAATGTTACTATGGTTGCATCTCTACAGTAATATTTCCCAAACATTATATTAATAATACACCAAAATAAGTTAATGTTCCTTAATCATATTTCATCAATAGCTTATAGAAGAATTAAAAAAAAAAAAAAAGGCAATTGATGTAGAATAAACACCACTATCCTTTTTCTTTTACTCAAGAAGTTAAAAGCAGAAGCCAATGGACACTATCTTTTGAGGAGTGGATCAGTAATTAATTAAGAGTGGCGTGTAATATGTTTGTGAGTACAGAGCTTTAAACTAAACTAGATTCAGTGGGAGAAGGGGACGTATCTCTAAGAGACAGAATAGAATCTGGGAAAACAGATGCTTTAGAAAGCAACAAGGAAATAACTGTTCAATTCTTTATCCACTGAGTAGTTCACCCTTCAAATCCATATCTCACCAATTTAGAGACAAGGGTGTCATGGGACATGGGTGTCATGTGAAAGGTCTT